>NC_092213.1:23429764-23508520 GCF_043381705.1 Parasteatoda tepidariorum
GGGGACAATGCACTCCGGTAGGTACCGTTCTCCGGGCATTCGCCAGGTCCACACCCGTCCATCAGAGTGCCACAACATGTAGCGTGACTCATCACTCCACATAACGCTTTTCCATTGCTCTACTGTCCACTGGCGACGTGCTCTGCACCACTGAAATCGGTGGCGGGCGTTTGATGGAGAGATGTTTGGCTTATGTGCTGCTGCTCGTCCATGGAATCCTTGTGCAATCAGCTCCCGACGAATGGTACGTGTACTGGCAACACTGCCAGATGCAGCCCGAAGTTGGTATCGACAGTGACCAACGATATTTGTCGGTTTGCCTTCACTACACGTCGAAGAGATCGTCGATCCCTGTCGGAAATTATTTTGGGCTTGCCGGGTCGGGACTGCGGTTTTATCACTCCCTCTCGTTCCCATTTCAACACGATGTCACCAACTGTTGACCGTGGTATCTGAAACTTGTCGGAGATGGCACGTATAGAATGACCAAATCGGTGGGCGCCTATGATCATGCCCTTTTCCGCCTCATTCAGCTCTCGCCGTCCACTCATTTTCACTGTTAGCGCTCGTATGGCCATCGCCTGCTTGCGAATGTTCTTTCCCCCACCACAGGTTCCGTATTTATTCCGCCAGGACGAGTCCACCTGCCGTTCAAGGGGTGTCCGGTCATTAATGGCTAGATAGTGTACTTCTTAAATAATTAGAATAATAACTGAAATTAGATCAAGAAAAAAGTGTATGTAGTAAGCATGTATTCACAGAATTTTGTCAACGTTTTAGTAAAAGTAGCGTTGCGAGATTTTTATGTATTGTGCAATTGTGAATCTCAGTGCATGATTTTTAATTCGCGCGAATACGAATCTCAATGTTTGATTTTAAAATCGCATGAATACGAAATGCGATATTTAGCATAGAATCGTGAAAATACAAAGCACAATGCGTGTTAAAACTAATTATTAGTTGGTATATTATTATAATTATTCAAAACACTACTACATTTATTTATATGACTTTAAATTCTTCTTGTACTGCTGGTATTTACCATATCGCTCATGGGCTGCAATAGTGGCACAATTAAAAAAAATCATGTTTTGAGATAAGTGGGTTTAAAGTTTTCATTGCTAAGGGAAATGCACAGGAAATGCTTTAGTTTGCTTAAACGAAGATTACCTTCAAGTTGAATTATGAGTTGTGCTAGTATTGCTGCTGAAAAGAATGTGTATTTTCATATTTAGACCTGTTCTTAGTCCATAATACGAGCTTTTTGAGTTGTGCCACTATTGCCGCCCATGAACGATGTACTCGTTGGGTTTAGATTTTTACAAAGGTTATTTTTTTGAATCCTGGGTAAGTCAAAAAAGTTAGAATTGACTTAAATCGGGGAAGAAAAAAAAAACACTTTGTTAAAAGTCTAAAAAAAATTTCGATTTTTATAAGTACTTAATTACTATAATTTTGTAGATATTTCAATATGTGGGCACATGCTCCATGTGCATTTTTCCTTCTCTTTTTAAGAATTGTTGCTCTAGTTATTCAGCGATTTTTTCCCCCCTACAGATTGAATATGAACCCTGCTTACCCTTTCATAGTTTCTTGCATTTCACAAACCTTTTTTTACCGACCTTTTCGCTTGTTTGATATAATAGTCGCTACAGTTTTCTTCTTTACCCAATAATATTAGAAAACATACAAAAATGTGTTTAATATTAATTTAAGAATGTATAATAAGGTAGCCAAAAGCTAAACGTTTCCCGGAAAAAAAGTTTGTTTGTTCAAAGGGTTATTGTTTCTGATTTTCAGTGTATTTTCCTTATATTTGGCACCTAAAAGCATATATTAAATATACTTGGCTACCCCCCTCCCCTTAGAGCTTGCAATCTTGCTTGAATCAGGTGTGAACCCTCTATTTTGACCATTTTTACCGATTTTTTTTGCAAGCACTCCTCCATTAATTTGAAAATTTAGATTTTGAATTTCTCCTAGCAAAGTATATTTATGTGAAGAATCATTCTTGTTTTGAATTTTGTAACGTGTATAAAGGTTAGCTCTAATTAATTGGCATGTTTATTAAGTGAGTCTCCGTCAAATCATGAAAATGGCATTCAAACACATGAAAATCCATTTATTAGATCAAAAGCTATTTAACTATAGGTTGTTTTATGAAATTAAACACCTTAGTTTTTTTTTACTAAAAATTTTTGGAATGATATCGGCAATTTCTGAGTGTTCCGTTTGCAAATGTTGTTTCTTTGAATTAAATTTCTTTTTCAGGGATTTTTCTTTCTAGAATCGGTTAGACAGTGTGCTTTTTGATACATTTTGTTATCAAATTGCTTCATTTTTCCAAGTTTCATTCAGGAACCAGTTAGCAGATATGCTTTTATGTTTAAATCGCGATTTATATCAAACTATTTTAATATATAATCATACCTGTATTTGATTAACGACATCCGTTTTTTCGTTTTACTTGGATTTTCTGCATCCAATATAGTTTCTAGCAAAGTTAGGTTTTATTATTTTGATTTTGATTGAAGTTTGGCTTCGATCTATCAAAATAATGGTTTGGTATCGTTTTGATTGTACATTAAATCCTGCCCCACCAGTTTATCACTGATGTTTGTTGAAAAAATAAGTAAATATAATCTTTTTTTATCCAGATAAACAACTACCTATACGTCTCTTTATTTACTGTTTATTGTTTTCGTTTTTGACTCAAACTCAAGAATGATCGACTTATGAATGTTAGGTATATGAAACGGAAAATATAGACCACATTCTTAAATTCTAAAGGTTTCTTTTTCTTCCTTTTTGATCAATCTCTCGTGGCGTCTTTGTGTGAGGACACGTAAATACATTAGACCAGATCAAATGTTTTTCCATAGAAAAGAAATGAAAAGACCTTTACAATATTCTTTTCTTTCTGCTCATCTTCCAATCCGCTCTTGTCTCATCATTTTATTTTATATTTTTTTTATAGCGAAGGTGCTCCTTTCAGAGTTTGACATTTTACGAATTGAGTATCGATTTTTAAGGCAGGATATTCTACTTGACGAGTGTGTGTGCCAGCTTTCAACAAATCACAGGTGCCCCTGAAAGGATTTGTTCCTGCGAGTTGATCTGTAGAAAATTGGCGACGCTTTCCATATTATTCGGTAGAGGGAAAAACATTTTTTTTTAACTCGAGTCTTTTTTTTTTCTTCTGCTTTATTTGTTGTATCTGAAGTTGCTTCAAATTAAGGTAAGCCCTGAATTAACTTTACTGGAAAAACAAAGTGTAACACTATTATGACTTTTTCTATTAATAATTTATCCGAAACATTTGTAGAACTTGAGTATTTCTTTATTGCTAGTGTCTTTATTTGTCATATTTAGTTTTTTTTTTTCCTTTGACTAAACGTCGATTAAAAAAAAACGGTATTAAAACGTTAAAGCTCTTTCAATTATACTTGTATCTTATAATTATATATGCATACCTGCCAACATTCACTCTTTTCGAGAATAGATTTTCCAAGTGGTAATAAAACAATTACCGAAAAACTATCTTCCTCAAAAATATATTTATATTTTAATCTGGTTGAAATTCGCTATCGTAAGGACTAATATGCTTTTAATATTTGTTGTAATTATTTATATGTAGTGGTGGTCAAACTCATTTATAATTATTATTATAATTCAAAAAGCTTAGCGAGATAACACGAATTTCGCTACCACTTTAAATATGGAAATAAAATCTTCCGGGAAAACCGGAAGAATTGGCAGCTATATATATATTACTAAATGCTATAAATACCTTTAATTGTGGTAATATTTAAGAAGCTACAAAAAAATGCATTTCTTTTTATAAAATTTTTTTTTTAATTTTTTATCTGTAAATCTATCGTATTCTTTGAATGGAAAGTCTTAACTCCTTAATACTAAATGCGCAAGAATAAAAGTTTTGCAAGAAATTTTTAACCATATATAACATAGCAGCACTGTGAAGCAATAATTCACTATCATTTTAATCTAGTCCAATGATATCAACTGATTCGAATCTACGAACGATCAATCGATTCGGATCAGTTGAAAGTTGGTGAATCGATTCACCGAATCAGTGCTCAATTCTAGTTATATGTAGCATTAACGTTATGTTAAGAGCACTATTATGGTTTACTTGACCGAGCACAATTTTCACCTGCAATTAATTATTTACGTTTACCATTTAAAGTATTTTAAAAAAAATTACACTTATGCAATTAGTCTCTGTTTTCTAACAATTCTCTTGAATTATTTAAGTTTTGTGTTTATTTGGTAGAGAATGTCATGCTATATTACTTTGGGCCTCTGAAAAATATCGTATAATAATGTAATGTGTGGAAGGGCTAAGGAAAAGAAACTATGAAATTTTGGTTGAAGCATTTAAACGATATATATCCTTATTTTAGATACATTTTATGTGGATCTTTAAGAAAATTATTCTTTTATAAGAGTATTTTATTTCCAACAAAAAACTTTCTTTTTTATTTAATATAAAAGATATTTAAATTTTAATGATCCAGAACTTGCTATCAAATTTGCCTCTCCCTAGTCTAGGGCCTGATTCAGTTTTTGAATACTAAGTCATTGATTCGATGCTTAGGGCGGTTGCCGCATTCTCCGCCCTTGGCATTTAGTGACGGAACAGTGTGATTGATTTGGCAGAAAAAGTTTAGACACCCCCTGCGCGTATAGAATTATATTATTCTTTTTCAAACAGGAAAAGTTAAAGAATTTATTGTTTTGTACAAGGTAATTGCGCTTTAAAAGAGGACCATAGAAATTTTGCTGCAACTTGTACGTTTTAATAGATCGTAGAAAGTAAAAACTTAGTTCGTCTACGTCCTCAAACTCTGAATTGGAACTTTGGAAAATTACTCGTTTAACAAATAGCGTTAATTGTTTAAAAAATAATTAAAAATAAAAAATAAAAAGATCTCTCGTAGTGACTTTATAACCTTTTTCGGATTATAAAGGTTTTTAAAAAATGCTTCCCCAATACTTTCATTTTTAAGCTGCTTGAATTTTTTTTAAATTATTTATTTGCTCTTATTTAAATTGTGCTCTTTAAATTTTAACAACTTTTCATACCTTTGAATGATCATATTTCTTCAATCAATTTCGTTACTAATATTATTACCAATAAAGTTTAAAATAATGTATGGTAAGTCATGGTTTAATTTTACACTCATACTAGGAGGCTTCGCCCCCTGCTCACTGGATGCTCACAACGTGCTCTTGCGCGCCGAAGCCTATCAATTAAAACGTATTAGCGTTTTATATAATATAGATTAGCCATATGATGCTCACTACGTGCTCTTGCGCGCCGAAGCCTATCAATTAAAAATGAAAACTGTTGCCAGCGCGAGAAAAGAAATATTATCGGTTTTATTGATACATACGTACGTATTAGCGTTTTATATAATATAGATAGATAATTAAGATTATTCATTATTCTAATTATTTTTAAGTTTCTTAGTAATGTTGCAACAATTGACAAAATAACAAAAAATACCACCCAAAATTTAATGCAGAAAGAACAAAATCCTGAAAAAACAAAGTGTAAGTATATCTATTTACAGTCACACAAAAAAATGCAATAATGTCTTTTTATGTGATTTGAATAAAATATTTCATGTCATATGAGTTATTTTTATTGGGCGGTAAATTGAAATTTCGTGTAAAAAGTTCATTAGCGACTTCGCTACGAGAAATTAACTTGGCGACGGAACCTTTTATGTCATAATTTATTCTTGAGTAGAGTTGAAGTATTTCTCTTTTAACCAATTTTTTCTTCTTCCCTAAAACTTAGCCCTGAATAGTTAACTGGCTCTGTTTTGTGATGATGCAACTAAAATAATTTGCTTAATTAAGAGTTTGTCCTGAGAACTTACTGTGTGCGCGTGAATTTTTTATAACTGACCTTTTTTATACATTAATTATCTTTTCTAATCAATATTCTTTTAAGGTTTGAATTTATTATCTTTTTTTTTTCTCCCGCAGTTAATTATAAAATTCACGCAAAGTAAAAGTAATTTTATCTTGGTCTAGTTTTTTTCTAATTAATAGTTTTGATAGTTTATATTTTATCATTAAGAATAGTTTCTTTTTAACTAAACAGCTATTATTTCCACATAGTTTATAAACAACGAAATTGTTTAGAGGATCAATGATTTATTCAAAATATTATTTTAACCCTAAAACGCAGGATTTGTGTTTATTTATTAATCCGCAAATTTTGGATTTGAAAAACTTTTTTTTTTACTTATACAGTTTTTTTTTAAATTTTTTTTATTTTGGAATACCGTTGAGCTCTTACATTTTCAGACATTTTGTTAAGAGCTAGGCGGTATAAGCCATGCATTTTTTCTTCTTTTTATTAATAATACATTTTTTACTTACGTAAGTATTTCTTTCAACTTTCCTTAAGTATTGTTTCAAGTTGTGTATTTAACAAGTTTCTGAAGGAAGTTTTACTCGATAGTGGTGCAATACAGAGGAACATCTTATTGCGTACATAAAAAGCACGCTGTTTTTAAAATAATATTATTTTAAAACTCTATTCAAGAAAATTTAACTGGCTTATCATATTTTTACGCCAACTTCTTCCATTAATAAAATATCTATCCGTCCATACACATATTGGGACATTTTCTTTAAAAAAAAATTTTTTTATAATTGCTGATAAGGCCTAAAAAAATTATTTTCAGACGAAAATTCTAAGCTTCATTTTTTGAATATTTTGTTTGTAAGCGTTCGAACTCAAAATCTAGTGCTCTTAAATGTAAAGTGTTTGTTGATTTATTTTCTTAAAAATAAAAATCCTAAGGTTGCTTGCAAAGAAATATGAAGTAATAGCACAAAGGGAATCGATTTGTCATTAGAAATTTAGTTAATCTGTATTTATAAAAGTTTATATTTTCGTCACAAACTGCGATTTAAAAGCAGTTTTATTTTTATATATCCTTTCTTTATTCATGCCAAAGTCACGTGAGGAAATATTATTAAATGTTTATTAATGCTATATTAATATTTATGTTATTTACAGACAGGTGATAAAATTTAACATTTCTTTTTATTGCTTAACTTTTTTATTGTGAATATAGCTCAAAATGCGTGTTTAAAAAAGTAAACATAGCTTGAAATACCGTGTTTAATATATATATATATATACATTTCTAATTTTGCTTACTTAAAGTAAATAAATAATAAAAAATAACACTGGTGCAACGTGCATCTTAAATCATCCTTTGATTCTTCGAAATTGCTATAGTCATAACGCTTGTTTGAAAAGTGTTATCACTTGCTATGGTCCGTTTTCTTAATAGCTGTATCCCATTTTCGTCAACTATAATTTCGAACTGTGTTCAAAATATGAAGCTCACCAAGGATGACCCTTTGAAGATTATGAAATGTTACTGATTTTTATTTTTAAAAACAGGCAAATGTCGAAAGTCTACTAGACGAATATTTAGTTACCTACACTGCAAAAATAATAATAATAATAATCCTTATAATTTACGGTTTTAAGCCGCCAGCTGGCTTAGCTGTGTTTTACTATACAGAAACAAATTTTCTGTAAAAATTTACAAAAAAAATTTATCCGTAATCAGACTTGTTGCGGATGTCTAATTTCGGAAACCTGCAAATATTATATCAATTTTATAATAAAGTCAAATCGTAGTTTTATTTATACAATGTCCAAAACCATTAAATAGTTGCTAATAAGTTGAAGCTAGTATAAAAAAATATTCGTAAAATGATTGGAGAAAAGGTAAAGGTATGTCACGGACCGCAAAACTGCATGACAAAAATAGAATTTCAACTGCCAATTTTAAATCGTTTGTGATTAGAGTAAAAAACGGATAAAAACCGTTTTATCAACAAAATGGCTGTAAACTGTTACATGTAAAGAGAAATTCCGAAAAAAATAAAGGGTATTTTTTTTACAGTGTACTAACTTATAACTTATTCGTCTAACTTATTAAAAAATAAAACTTATTTGTCTACGGAGAAAACTTATTTGTCTGCGGAGTTAATTGTAGGTCATTTTTAAAACAAACTTGGACTTAAAATTTAGGTCTTTTGATTCATTATTAATATAATATTTTTGAAGTTTAGAATATGTTACTATTTATTATTATTTTTTATAAATACAGAAATTATCTTGATTAACATTTTTGATATTTGATTATAAATATCAACTTAGACTTATGATCAACTTACTGGTGTGGTCAATTTTAACGTTCGAGGGGTAGAAAAATTTATAGCCGTAAGAACTGTGGTCATCGTATGCACCTCAAACGAAAATATAGCCGTCCTCTTTATCTAAATATTTATTAAAAACTGCGCTTTTTAAATGATACAATTTATTACATTGTTCATATTATTGTTAATAATGAATGAGGCCGTTTTTACCCGACCGCCCCAAAAAAGGTTTACACGTTTCACTACATATTACTTTCAAAAATATATTTTTTTTTTTTAAAAGATTACGAAGATTCTCAATTGTGACTCAATTACTAAATATTTTTAAAATTGTAACCCCGGGCCGAGTTAAAGAGGGTCGTGTTTTGCAATCGGCTCCTGTCTCTTTCATCTGAAATGTCGAATGTCATCGCGTAAAGTTTGTCAACATAGCACCGGTTTAAAAAATTTTGAAATAAAATTTCCTGCTACCTTGCAATAGAAGGTTTGGAAAGGCTACAAAAATCATGGAATTTTTATAGATCCGTTCCTGCTCGCGTAAAAGTCTCATTTAAGTAGCGAAAAAATATAGCCGACGGAAATGAATAAGAACAAATCAACGACAGCAGCCCGATTTGCTCAAGTGATTACGCACAATCCATCCTCTCCAACCCCCTCCCCCCAATCTTTTTATTTTATTATTTTCTCCTCTAAGAGCATCAAAATAGAACATCCACTATAAAAGCCGTCTTTTCCCATAACAAGTAAAAACACTATATTCCCAGATCGATTTTTAGTGTTTATCGGCAATTTCTGTATTGGCAGCAATCACGGTTAAGCAAAAAGCAAAAGATATCTATGACTTTTTCTTCGTTTTTATGAAGCCTGCCGCTCATGTTTTGGGTCATTCCTCACTATTCACTCACCCCCGGCAGCCCATCCCTCTTTGTGCTCCACTATCGCCGCAACAGCAATCGGGGCGGCGTCGGCTGCCGCAGTGCCGGGGCGATCGATCCTCGCCGGGGCTTTAGCAAGTTGTCCCGCTGACACTGTTCCTCGGGAATACCTTTACTCAGTTACAGCCCTAAAACCATCAAATGTGATTTGCCTTTTAACTGTTTCTTTTCATGTTTTGGGAACATTTAGTGTAGCACTTCGACTTCTTTAACGTTGATTGTGATGTGGTAAATGAATGGATGATTGTTTTTACGCGTGCGTTTTGGCGACAAGGAATGGTGAGTTGCAAGATTTATTTCATTCATAGCATTCTCTCTTGGCTAATAATAATCATAATGTTTCTCGCATCTTGCATGTATTATGTTATGGTGGCGTGTCAGATAAAAAAAAAAATTTCGGATTTTTCATTTCCTTCTTTTAAGCCTGATTTTTTTTCTTTGCGCATTATTTTATTAATATATAAAGAAAATAAGATGTTCTTTTTTAAGATTGCGATATATTTTGAATTTTTTATTTTATTCATTTTCTTAGATTGTAAATACTTGATCTATAAAATCAAGATTTATTAAGCGAAAATCAAGATTGATTTTATTTATTTATATAGTGCGATAATTTAACCTATTTTATTAATTTTTCGAATTGTATTACTTCAATAATAGCGAATCTGTTAAGGAAGTGAAGATTGATTTTATTAATTTATATGGGTGAAAGAGAACGATTACTTTGACGATTTAATTTTTTTAATTTCCTTGGATTGTAAATACTTAATCAATAAAATCAAGATTGATTTTACTCATTTTTACAATGCGATAATTAAGTTCTTAATTTATTCATTTTTCGAATTGTAATTAATTTTTCATCTCGTCAATAACAGCGAGTCTTGCCAAGGAAATGAAGATAGAATTTTTATTAATATCTGTGGGTGAAAGAAAGCGTTAATTTTTGAATATTTTTTTAAAAAATTTCTTTTTCGTTTTTTAATTACTTTATTGTTAAACATTACTAGTCAAGAAGAAAATCAATAAGCTTGATTTTTACTAATTTATACAATGCGATAATTTAAATTACTAATTTATTCATTTTTCATCTCGTCAATAATAGCGAGATTTGTTAAGGAAATGAAGATTGTTATTTATTAATTTATATCGGTGAAAGAGAGTAATAATTTTTGAAGTTTTTATTTCCTCTTTTTCGTATTGTAATTATTTTAATAATAAAAACATTTCAAATCAAGATTTATTACGAAAATTAAACTTGATTTTATTCATTTATACAGTGCGACTATTTTTCAAGTTCTTATTTTATTAATTTTTTAATTGTAATTACATTTTCAACAATATCGAGATTTGGTAAGCAAATGAAGATTGATTATTATTTATTTGTGTAAAAGAGAGCGATAATTTTTAAAGTTTTTATTTTATTTCTTTTTCGTATAATAATTCATTAATAAAAAAACATTTCAAAAACCATTTATTAAGAAAATCAAGATTGATTTTATTAATATAACTAAGCGATAATTTTTACGTTTGTATTTTTGTCGTTTTTTCGTTCTTATTACTTTTATTAATAAAATCAAGAATTGATGTTTTGTTTTTGCGTGTCAATGTCTTAGTGATTTTGAAACAAATTTTGTCTTTTGTGTGTAAAATATCAGTTGGCATTTTAAAAATGTCTCTAATTGATGTAAATAAATCATTGAAAAATAAGATCCAATTTGTTGGTGATAAATGGAAAAGCAAATGCAAAAGTATATTCATGATAATTTTGATTCATATGCTTTTAAAATTGAAAAATGGTTTCAGTGGGTCAAATTGTTGGCTTAATGTTTCAAATAGTTGGAAAGGAAAAAAAGCTAGGTTTCATTAATAAATTAATTTTCATGGTATCTGATTTTTGATCCAAATAAAAATAACATGACAGTTTCTGAGGTGAGCTAAAATTAGCCAAACAAAAGCACTTAATTTTATCCACTTTTTCAGTTTT
Organism: Parasteatoda tepidariorum; assembly: GCF_043381705.1. Taxonomy (NCBI): domain Eukaryota; kingdom Metazoa; phylum Arthropoda; class Arachnida; order Araneae; family Theridiidae; genus Parasteatoda; species Parasteatoda tepidariorum. The sequence continues at coordinate 23,440,907 of NC_092213.1, forward strand.
TGCATTATAACTTCTAAAGGATGCATCAAACGTAACATCTAATGTAGGCAAAATTTTAAAAGCATTAGGATCTGTTCCGAATTGTACCCTTTAACAGTAATTTTGCTCAGCAGTTTGATTAGAATCGGAGGTCGAAGGTGGCAAACTTTTTCACACTAACTTTCTAATACTTGTGAGGCTTGTGACTAGAGACATGCTTAGGGTTTTAAGGACCCTGGGCGAAACTTTAAGGCATTTTATCAGAGTTGATCAAAATCATGTTTTATTTAAAAATATATAAGATAACATATACACGCATTGTTTTTTGTTATTTCAGTCAGATTTTAAAGTTTTTTTCTAGTTTAACGATTATAACTCTAATGTATAAATAATACAAAATATTTTTAACGACAATACTGAAACTAAAATTTTTTAACACCACTAATAATAAAAAGGGCTATATTATTATTTAATCATAGCAAACTAATTTCTGAATAAATGCAGTCGGTTATTTTTTTTCCTATCAAACTCTAAAGTTTAATGAATTGTAAAAATAGAGAATCAATTTATCAAATGAAAAGTATATTAATTTAGATCAGAAAGCAATTTTAAATTAAATTATTTTCTGCTGAACAAGTCTTTTTTCTTTAATTACAGATGAATACATTAGCTTCATATTTAATAAGATTTAAAATTACTTACAATAAATTTCAAATTGGTATAATTGAAATATATTTATTGGTAGTAAAACAGCAAATTACTTTACATGTTAACAATGAGCACATTAAAATATGAAAATGACATGAAACGAATAATAAAATATTGTCATATTAAAGTTACATTCTTATCTTCTACACTGAAGTTCGTAAACAGAAAAAAAATCTTATTTAATTTTCTAATTTATTAACCAATTCCCAATTATAAGAATGAAACATTTATAATCAATGAGATTTAATATAAGTGATTTGTTATCACAGCCTTACGTATATACATATTAGATAATGCAGTACTGTATAAATAATATTTATACAGTACTAATATGTGTAATTTTTAAAAAAAAAGTATGATCACAATCCATTCATCCACAGATCGTAATTTTGACCTACCAAAGCACGATCAATCTCTAATTCAGTACTCCCTGCGGTATGGTGTGTTATGGGAACATGGAGGACTTTGTGATCGCGACTGATTTAGCGTGCACCAGTCACCATTTTATTCATGGAGAGTCTTCGGTGGGCGGGGATCAAACCCACGACCTCTTGGACATGGGCCCAACGCCGTCCTAGCCATGCTATCCCGGCCAATATAAGGAAGGGAGGAAATGCCATAAATCTGTACTATTGCAAGCCTTTTAAATGTAATTTTAGAAAATATGCATTTTATACAAACTTACTATAGATGGAAACTTATTTAAATACCTTTTTAAAGTAAAGATTCGGCTTTGCACTACAAAATTGTAATGTCTCAGTAACACAAAAAAGTGACATTGTTACGCTGATTTCATTTTTAAAAGACTTAAAAAGTTAAAGATAGGTGGATAGGCTACAAAATCCTTGAATTCATTAACTTTGTTTGATTAATGTGTTCTAAGATATTCTAAACATTGCATTCGTATATTTTTTCGCTTTCCGTAATTGTGACAAGCGATAATATTTAGCACGCGAGATGTTAAAATATTCGATTCACATACTTTTATGCATCTACACTATGTTCTACACTCGGCACATTTTTTGTTTTGTTTCGGCGTCATAAATGACGCTTTTATAATGATGTAACATATGTTTCACCGATATTTTGCTGCGTTGTGCCGCATTCAAATGAACCCTATTTAATTAACTCCGTTTCAAAGTTCTTCTATTCATGACGTCTTTCTTTTCTAATAAAGGTTAGTAAGAAAATTTCATTACAGATTTCCCTTTTATTTAAATGAGTCGTGCAATAATAAAAATACGTTTCTTCGAAAGCTAAATTAATGTTGGTGTATTAATTAATTAAAAACACATTCACAATTCTTGTTCCACAACCAGATGATACAAAGTATGTTTTTGTTTTTTTAGTAATAATTGGCTGTAATTTTTAAAAATCGCAAAGCAAAACACTATAGAAATTTTTATTTATTCTCTTTTGTATTGATTCTATCTTTCGATGTATGTTTACGTAAAGAAACAAAGTTATCGATTTCATCGAGAGAATTTTAACGGTTAAAATGGCCGTTGGTTGCCCTTACAGCTCAAAAAAGTGTAATAAATCGGCGAAACAACTAGCATTCTCGGAACATCAAACGCTCTATAAAGCGACAAAAATCTAAGCTAACTTATGAAACTATAAAAAGAGCACGTGCGATTTTGCAAGCTTGGGCAGAAAATGAAATTTTTTTGAATCGAACTATAACGAATTATAATCGTATTATAATGCCCTCGTCAACCCCTAAAATTATTTCGCAATTTCTTCCTAATTCGTATCACTCGCTCATTCGATACTTATTTCAGTCTAGCTTTAAATGTATTCTCATTCTCTTTTTCAAATGAATTTTTAGAGGGCCGGGATAGCCTGGTTGGTAGGGCGCTGGGCTCATGCCCAAGAGATCGTGGGTTTGATCCCCGCAGCCCGAAGACTCCCCGTGTAGTAAACGGTCACTAATGCACGTTGAATCTGTCGATTCACAAAGTCCTCCGTCATACCTCTGGGGGTACTGATCCAGGAGTTTCCTTGTCCTCTGGATTGAGTTCAGAATTACAAGGCTACGGAGTTGAACATTAGTAGTCATAAGCCCAAAACTGGGTCGGCTGTTCAACGATGGTTTTAAAATAAAATAAAATGGAAGTTTTAAAAACATGCATCATATACTTCCTGTGAAACCTTTGATTTATTAACATTTCATTGAATTTTTATGCATTACGATCGAAATTTTAAATTTAAGTGCATATTCTAACATAAACTCGCAAAATGAATGAAAACTAAACAAACGGGATAAGAAAGTGAAAAATAAGACACAGCTAGCCAATCTTTGTTGTTAAATGGCATCTCTATCCTACGGTAATTATAAAGCGTGATTATAACTGTAATAAAGCTCAAAATTATTATTCAAACTACCTAAATTAATAAGTAAAACAAAAATATAGAATCTGCTGTGTGTTGATACGTACTGTTCGCTGTTGACCTTTCATTTTTTTCCAACTTATTATTCAGTTTATGTCAATTATTTGTTTTCCATGTGAGAAGGAAATTTTCCTTTAGAAATTTAAAAAACTTGTTCGTGTTTAAGTATTAATGCTTGTGACTGCCCACTCGCTTGATATTTCGTTCTTTGTTGCCACCGCAAAAAAAAATAAGAATTTTTCTTTGATGTGTAAGAAAAATCCTTTTTTTTCTGTCAGGATCGCGTTAGGGTTCATTAACATATCCAAATTTCTCCTAAAATGACTCTGTATACAATGAACTTGCTATTGTATTGTGAGTTGTTGATAAATAAAATAAAAAAAATGCACTCACTTTTTTATCTTTTAGAACGCATTAAAATTTATTTGTTTTCTCGACAAAAGTAAACGGATGGAATAAAACGTAATACGTGACAGTAAAACGATTTAAGTGTTCCTAAACATCATCTGAAGAAAAAAAAAAAAAAGAGTAAAAAAAATTACTGGATTCCTCTTTTACTGCTTCACGAAAAATCTAATTTTAAAAGGGTGAAGACAGCTAAACTCCTGTTGTTAAAGAGCTCTCTGAATAAATCATTAAGTAGTGTTGTTGCAAAAAGTATGACAGGAGCTGCTTCATCGGGTACATGTAGTTAAGGTCTTATGGTTCATAAGAAATTGCTTTTGCTCGGCAAAAGATTAGGATTCTTTTAATTTTCGAACCTTTTTCTGTAAATCTTTTGTTAGCTTTTAAAGCACCTTTATTTTTTCTCCATTTTTAGCTCAGTGTTTTTGTAGAAAATATAGTTAAAAGGTGTAACTGTAGAAAATATAGTTAAAGGTGTATTATGATGATCTTTTAATAAAGTAATATAATGTATGCAAATAATCACTTTTATATTGTTTTTTGCTGTATTTGCACCAGCACTGAGATTAACGAATAACTATCATTAAACCTCTTGTTTTATAGATTTTTTTCTTTCTGTATTGTGCATTTTACCGTAAAAGTTAGATTAAAATTATTCAAAGATATATATATCGTCCATGGGTGATGAATTTTAAAGTATTACGTGAGCCTTTTGGCCTCCCTTTCATCAAAAGTTAGCAAATTACAACTGCTTTTGGTGACCTTTCAAAATTATCTTGTACAACATAGATACTTCAATGCTAACCGAGCCAAAAGCGCAGCGCAACTTTATTTAAATATTGTAATTCTTCAACTCTTCCTTAAATCCTAAAACCTTAATTAGTTTTAAACAATATTAACGAATTTTTTTCATCGTCTAGCTGCCGTACTTCTGAAATACATCGATTTCAATATTAAACTGCGATATTGTCTAAGTTCTATATGTATTGAATTGATTTTTAGTAATGAATTAAAACTTGTCCGGCTGTCAATAAATCCCATAAGTACACTAAGTATGAACTCTGGACATTTCAGTATAGTAGGCATCAAAAGTATCCATCTCTGTCTTGAGATTAGATAGAAAACTCATCCCAATGCTCCATTACGTGCTAATAAATCATTCAACTACACTAAGTTATAACTCTGGACATTTCAGTATAGTAGGCATCAAAAGTATCCTTCTCTGTCGTGAGATTAGATAGAAAACTCCTGCCAATGTTCCATTACGTGCTAATAAATCATTCAACTACACTAAGTTATAACTCTGGACATTTCAATATAGTAGGCATCAAAAGTATCCTTCTCTGTCGTGAGATTAGATAGAAAACTCCTGCCAATGTTCCATTACGTGCTAATAAATCATTCAACTACACTAAGTTATAACTCTGGACATTTCAGTATAGTAGGCATCAAAAGTATCCTTCTCTGTCGTGAGATTAGATAGAAAACTCCTGCCAATGTTCCATTACGTGCTAATAAATCATTCAACTACACTAAGTTATAACTCTGGACATTTCAGTATAGTAGGCATCAAAAGTATCCTTCTCTGTCGTGAGATTAGATAGAAAACTCCTGCCAATGTTCCATTACGTTCTAATAAATCACACAACTACACTAAGTATGAACTCTGGACATTTCAGTATAGTAGGCAGCAAAAGTATCCTTCTCTGTCGTGAAATAAGACAGAAAACTCCTGCCAATGTTCCATTACGTGCTAATAAATCACTCAACTACACTAAGTTATAACTCTGGACATTTCAGTATAGTAGGCAGCAAAAGTATCCTTCTCTGTCGTGAGATAAGATAGAAAACTCCTGCCAATGTTCCATTACGTTCTAATAAATCACACAACTACACTAAATATGAACTCTGGACATTTCAGTATAGTAGGCAGCAGAAGTATCCATCTCTGTCTTGAGATAAGATAGAAAACTCCTGCCAATGTTCCATTACGTTATAATAAATCACACAACTACACTGAATATGAACTCTGGACATTTCAGTATAGTAGGCAGCAGAAGTATCCATCTCTGTCTTGAGATAAGATAGAAAACTCCTGCCAATGTTCCATTACGTTCTAATAAATCACACAACTACACTAAGTATTTTGTCTTTTTTAAAAATAAAAATTTATTTTGTGTCTTCTCAGTTTTTTTTGTCTTTCCTTGTCGCAGAACGCTATTTTGAATCTTTATATTGTGGTCCGGATCATAGGCGCCCCTCTTCAATCCTGGGGACTGAAATCAGTCTTGAGAAAAATCAATGGACTTATAAATTCTATCAATTAAATTTCCTTTTTTTTTTTCATTAGAAATTTTCAAATTTTTTTGGTCAAAATAAAAGAATATATCTTAATGAAAACATATGATTTGGTAATAATGTCAGGACTTTTATTTATCTTCTTTTTATCAGTCTCGCTAAATCTTATTCTTAAAGTCTTGACAAATGGGTTTGATTGAACTTCATCTATTTGTGTAATTAAATTTGTACTAATGCTGAATCCTAAATCTGCTCGAGTTTGCTTTCCCCACCCTAACCTATTGTCATGCTGGCCAAGGATAAATCAAGATTATTTAAAACAAGAAAAATTTTAGTACTAGAACAAAAAATAAGTAACGCTGAAGTGAAAAATAGCGATATGAATGATTTCAGGTTGTTCAGTAATAGTTGTAAAAAATATACAAGGTTAGCTGTTATTTTCGTTTTGTTTGCTAAAAAAAACATAAAATAAAGAAAAAAAGTTTTAGAAAAAATCATCAAATGATTGATTTAATGTGTAGGCTATTATCAAGGAAAGGTAAATTTTGATGTCAGTGAGCTGTAAATTTCTAAAAGTTGGTAAACAACTGTAGATAGTATTATTTGGTCAAAAATAAATTCAGTCTTGAAATTTTTTTTAAGTGGCACCCCTTATCGGATGTGGTGCAAATTTTTTTTTATTTATTTTTTTCCAAAAATATAATGAATCCTTAGATGAAAAAGTATGAAATAAAATAATTTAAAAAAAAAAGAAAACTTTTCTGTGGGTTTACGCGAAAAAGAAATAAATAAAATGTTACGTGTAACTTATAAAAATCTATTTTATATAGTGTCGTCTAATTTTCAAGGTATTTTGTTCATTTTATATAAAGTTTATCTTAAAGTGTGTTGCGAAAATTTCTTATGAAAATTTTGAAGAAAGTAGATGAAAAGTCGATTGTTTTTGAATAAAAATAATAAATCCAAATAAACCACCGACTTTTCATCGCTTTCTTTAAAAGATTTACTAGAAATTGCTGCACCAGACAAACGTTATAATATAGAGAATGAAGATAATACTTGGAAAATTCACCGAAACTATGTGAAATCGATTTTTCTAAGTTATGTAATACTTTTTCTTGCTGAAAAATTGTTTTTTTTTTAATAATTTTTAAATTATTTTATACGTTTACTTGAAAAGCGTATGTTTTAATACTTTTTATCATTCATTTTAAATAAAATAAAACATTAAAAGATAAGAACTAGTATCATCTACTACAACATCCTCCTTTTATAAGATATAAATGTATATAGGGTGATCAAATTGGATCGATGATATGAATCATTTTATTTGTTCTAAAAAGTACATCAGAAGTTGCTCTTGTAGTTTAATAATAGATTGTGATTCATTTAAAAGGTGATTTAGACAGGTAGATTATAACTTTCGTTAAGATTTACTAATGTTCTTAGGAGGAACGAAGAAACCTTTTAACGAAGAACCATTTAAGAATCTTTTTTTTAACCATTAGTAAGATATTTCGTCTAATTGAGGAAAGTCGTTAAGATCGGCTGTATGATATCATTTTTATCAAACGTTGCTCTTGAAATAGATACGTGTTAAACTTGATAACGTTTTTATTTTCTTTCTAGTATTTATTTACTAGGTATGTAACCAATAGTGATTCGCCCGAATAGCAAAATTTTTTTCAAAAAATCATTAATAAATATTATTTTGTATGTATATAAATAAGTTTTGTCATTATTGTAAATTAATCAAAACATTATTAGTTTGGGGTAAAGGGAAAAATAATTATAATAATTAACCATTAGAAATATTTCAGATAAATTAAAAACTGATTAACAGCTATTATTATTTTTAAAAAAACTAAATTTGCTAAGTTTAAAAAAAAAATTAATTCTTAAAATGATATTTTAATGCTAAATATATAATATTTTCCGGAAAAAAAGTGTCCTTAAAATATTAAAAGAAATATAGTCTATTAGAAACGCTTTTAAATTCCATGTTAACATAAAAACGCCCATAAATACAAGAGATTATATACAAAAATGAGAAAAAATAAAATAAAAATGGATCTTAATTCTGGACAGAAATTTTTAAAGCTGAACATCTTAGTTTTTCTATTTCTAGAAAAAGTGATGAAAAAAGAATTAAGTCTTAAAAAAACTGTTTTTTTTTTATTGCTGCGTCATGATAAAAACGTTGATAAAACAGAAGTTTTTTTTTAAAAAAAGAAAAAAGTTAGATAGAAACCCAAACAAAAATCGGTCTGAATTTTTTAACGAAAAAAAATTTGAAGCTAAAAATCTCGATTTAACTTTTTTACGTAGCCGTATTTTTAGAAAAAAGTGACGATAGAAGAATAACGTTCAATAGAAACGTTCTTTAAAAATTGTTGTGACGTATTAAAACGCTGATAAAAAGAAAAGTTAATAATAAGGCAAAAGAGAAACAAAACAAAGAATTGTTCTTAAAATATAATTTTGACTTAGAAAATCTTACTTTTCTAAGTTACTGGTTATCAGCCTTACCTTAAAGGGGGAAAAATTACAAAAAAAAAGAAAGAAAAAAAAACGTTCCTTATTTTTAGAACAAAAAGTGAAGAAAAAAAACGACTTCTCTCAATATAATTTTTTAAAAAAAATCAGCAGTTCAAAACTCCTTATTCAATATAAAGTATTCTAGTTCCACTTCTTCAAATTTCGCTTTTCCATTTGTATTCCAGAACATAAATTTGCAAGCTGTGTGCAAATTTTTGGACTTAAAAAATATGTGTAAAAACTATTTCTAATAATATATAGTAATGTAAAAAAAAAAAAAAAAAAACTTTTATCTAATAATACTTTTTGCGAAAAAATACTTCGCTGGATATTCCCTATAAATATCCATTCGTTAGGTATTCACTAATTGAGTATGATTGAAATTAAATTTCTAATTTTCAAACGTCAATTTATGAAGACGAAATTTTTCTTCAAATTGTCTGGGTTAGCAGGTAATTTCGCTTGGACATTCGATTTTTAAATGAAAATGTCCTGTTTAAGCTCATTATTTGATAAATTTGTAATGTATTAATAAAAATGTCCGAAAAGTATAGGAATGATCAAAGGGACTGTTCAAATATTACGAAGCACCAAGAGAAGACATATTTTGTGATTTACTTATTTTTGCTGACAAGGTAAAAAATATACGAGCTAGACTTTCGTTAGACGCTTAATTTTAAAATATTTTTAAAATGTAATAGTCTACTCAAAATTTTAAAATGAAAACTCAGATTTTTCGGGCTCTTCCCGAAATATTTGTATAAATTTTATTCATTAGTCCTTAATGAGATTGTAGGATTTTCTTCTAGCCGGAAAGTTTAATATTAAGTAACTTTTTAGAACTTGTTTTGTTGCAATGAAACCAATTTTTTGGGAGGTTTTTAGATTGCTATGTTATTATTTTTATTTTTTAGCGACTGAAAGATTGTTACTTGAAAATTTAAATTACTTAAGTAAAAGATCCCAAACAATTTTATTGCATTAACAGACTTAGATCCTAAGTCCATTGGAATAAATTTAAACTTAATCATTTTGCTATATTATTGCAACTGATAATACAATTTTGTTTTTTATATTTCTATTCAACTTTTGGTTACTATTATATTTGTTAGATGATTTTTACCATATTGTCTTGTGATATATTGGGAAAAGTTTATTCTTAATTTAATATCAATTTAGTATTCATTCTTGAAATTGCATATTTTGTTGGAAACAGTTTTATATAAAGCTTATTATGCAACTAAATCTAACTTATTTACTGTTTTATTTTTGCAGTTGCGAGTTGCATACGATTTTCATTCGAAGCTCTATCCCCAATTTTGCATGCATATTTTGTTGGAAACAGTTTTATATAAAGCTTATTATGCAGCTAAATCTAACTTATTTACTGTTTTATTTTTGCAGTTGCGAGTTGCATACGATTTTCATTCGAAGCTCTATCCCCAATTTTGCATGCATATTTTGTTGGAAACAGTTTTATATAAAGCTTATTATGCAGCTAAATCTAACTTATTTACTGTTTTATTTTTGCAGTTGCGAGTTGCATACGATTTTCATTCGAAGCTCTATCCCCAATTTTGCATGCATATTTTGTTGGAAACAGTTTTATATAAAGCTTATTATGCAGCTAAATCTAACTTATTTACTGTTTTATTTTTGCAGTTGCGAGTTGCATACGATTTTCATTCGAAGCTCTATCCCCAATTTTGCATGCATATTTTGTTGGAAACAGTTTTATATAAAGCTTATTATGCAACTAAATCTAACTTATTTACTGTTTTATTTTTGCAGTTGCGAGTTGCATACGATTTTCATTCGAAGCTCTATCCCCAATTTTGCATGCATATTTTGTTGGAAACAGTTTTATATAAAGCTTATTATGCAACTAAATCTAACTTATTTACTGTTTTATTTTTGCAGTTGCGAGTTGCATACGATTTTCATTCGAAGCTCTATCCCCAATTTTGCATGCATATTTTGTTGGAAACAGTTTTATATAAAGCTTATTATGCAACTAAATCTAACTTATTTACTGTTTTATTTTTGCAGTTGCGAGTTGCATACGATTTTCATTCGAAGCTCTATCCCCAATTTTGCATGCATATTTTGTTGGAAACAGTTTTATATAAAGCTTATTATGCAACTAAATCTAACTTATTTACTGTTTTATTTTTGCAGTTGCGAGTTGCATACGATTTTCATTCGAAGCTCTATCCCCAATTTTGCATGCATATTTTGTTGGAAACAGTTTTATATAAAGCTTATTATGCAACTAAATCTAACTTATTTACTGTTTTATTTTTGCAGTTGCGAGTTGCATACGATTTTCATTCGAAGCTCTATCCCCAATTTTGCATGCATATTTTGTTGGAAACAGTTTTATATAAAGCTTATTATGCAACTAAATCTAACTTATTTACTGTTTTATTTTTGCAGTTGCGAGTTGCATACGATTTTCATTCGAAGCTCTATCCCCAATTTTGCATGCATATTTTGTTGGAAACAGTTTTATATAAAGCTTATTATGCAACTAAATCTAACTTATTTACTGTTTTATTTTTGCAGTTGCGAGTTGCATACGATTTTCATTCGAAGCTCTATCCCCAATTTTGCATGCATATTTTGTTGGAAACAGTTTTATATAAAGCTTATTATGCAACTAAATCTAACTTATTTACTGTTTTATTTTTGCAGTTGCGAGTTGCATACGATTTTCATTCGAAGCTCTATCCCCAATTTTGCATGCATATTTTGTTGGAAACAGTTTTATATAAAGCTTATTATGCAACTAAATCTAACTTATTTACTGTTTTATTTTTGCAGTTGCGAGTTGCATACGATTTTCATTCGAAGCTCTATCCCCAATTTTGCATGCATATTTTGTTGGAAACAGTTTTATATAAAGCTTATTATGCAACTAAATCTAACTTATTTACTGTTTTATTTTTGCAGTTGCGAGTTGCATACGATTTTCATTCGAAGCTCTATCCCCAATTTTGCATGCATATTTTGTTGGAAACAGTTTTATATAAAGCTTATTATGCAACTAAATCTAACTTATTTACTGTTTTATTTTTGCAGTTGCGAGTTGCATACGATTTTCATTCGAAGCTCTATCCCCAATTTTGCATGCATATTTTGTTGGAAACAGTTTTATATAAAGCTTATTATGCAACTAAATCTAACTTATTTACTGTTTTATTTTTGCAGTTGCGAGTTGCATACGATTTTCATTCGAAGCTCTATCCCCAATTTTGCATGCATATTTTGTTGGAAACAGTTTTATATAAAGCTTATTATGCAACTAAATCTAACTTATTTACTGTTTTATTTTTGCAGTTGCGAGTTGCATACGATTTTCATTCGAAGCTCTATCCCCAATTTTGCATGCATATTTTGTTGGAAACAGTTTTATATAAAGCTTATTATGCAACTAAATCTAACTTATTTACTGTTTTATTTTTGCAGTTGCGAGTTGCATACGATTTTCATTCGAAGCTCTATCCCCAATTTTGCATGCATATTTTGTTGGAAACAGTTTTATATAAAGCTTATTATGCAACTAAATCTAACTTATTTACTGTTTTATTTTTGCAGTTGCGAGTTGCATACGATTTTCATTCGAAGCTCTATCCCCAATTTTGCATGCATATTTTGTTGGAAACAGTTTTATATAAAGCTTATTATGCAACTAAATCTAACTTATTTACTGTTTTATTTTTGCAGTTGCGAGTTGCATACGATTTTCATTCGAAGCTCTATCCCCAATTTTGCATGCATATTTTGTTGGAAACAGTTTTATATAAAGCTTATTATGCAACTAAATCTAACTTATTTACTGTTTTATTTTTGCAGTTGCGAGTTGCATACGATTTTCATTCGAAGCTCTATCCCCAATTTTGCATGCATATTTTGTTGGAAACAGTTTTATATAAAGCTTATTATGCAACTAAATCTAACTTATTTACTGTTTTATTTTTGCAGTTGCGAGTTGCATACGATTTTCATTCGAAGCTCTATCCCCAATTTTGCATGCATATTTTGTTGGAAACAGTTTTATATAAAGCTTATTATGCAACTAAATCTAACTTATTTACTGTTTTATTTTTGCAGTTGCGAGTTGCATACGATTTTCATTCGAAGCTCTATCCCCAATTTTGCATGCATATTTTGTTGGAAACAGTTTTATATAAAGCTTATTATGCAACTAAATCTAACTTATTTACTGTTTTATTTTTGCAGTTGCGAGTTGCATACGATTTTCATTCGAAGCTCTATCCCCAATTTTGCATGCATATTTTGTTGGAAACAGTTTTATATAAAGCTTATTATGCAACTAAATCTAACTTATTTACTGTTTTATTTTTGCAGTTGCGAGTTGCATACGATTTTCATTCGAAGCTCTATCCCCAATTTTGCATGCATATTTTGTTGGAAACAGTTTTATATAAAGCTTATTATGCAACTAAATCTAACTTATTTACTGTTTTATTTTTGCAGTTGCGAGTTGCATACGATTTTCATTCGAAGCTCTATCCCCAATTTTGCATGCATATTTTGTTGGAAACAGTTTTATATAAAGCTTATTATGCAACTAAATCTAACTTATTTACTNGGACCCTGGTTGAAAGAATGTGACTTAACGTTTATTTTATATTCACAAATTGCGAGTAATTTTTTCACAATTTTACAAAAAACGGACCTTTCACAAAATGTCTGGACAGACCCCTGTATATTACGCGTAAGCAATGCACATGATTCTCCTTCCCTTGTTAGAAAAAGAAAGCTTACCTCAAACCTCTCTGTACCGTAGATGCTTACTTGATAATTTGAACCTCCTCATTTTTTCTTTACGATTTTATATAATTTGATAAACAAATTGTCCAAAATAATGTTTCTTGCTAAGGGAGGAAATATCCGAATATATAAGGTGCCTTAATTCTCCAAGGCGCCTTCATCATATTTTGTTCCCTAATTCTTCTCCCTTTTGTTTTTGCATCAGACATTATTTCTAGCATAAGTTTTACTTAATTTATCTAATTGAATGTTGGTCTATAAATTATGCCACACTTTATTTTTTTTTTTCATTATATTTGACACTCCCTTTTGTGTGAAGCACTTTACCATATCCCCTTGTCAAGTCGCGTTATTTAAACATATGCTTGCATTTGGGAACAAATATATATGTGATCATATTTTCATTTTTTTCCCAATGATTCTTGTCAGCAAAACAGTAAAGATTTGATGTGTATTTATTTTGATGAAAAAGCTGAATAAGATACTCAATCTGCTAATTTTAAATATTTTTATTTTAAATAAAATGAGGGATGTCACCAAGGTTGGCAAGTCTCTGCCGAGGAGGTTAAAACCACTGGTAGAAACCGGTTAAAACCGGCATGGCAGAAATTCAGAAAAATGACATAAAAATAAGTACTGAGATTGACTTACAATGGATAATTCATAGAAAAAACAATTAAATGTTAAACAAAGTACAATTTACAAAATTATCACCATTCAAAATCAAATATTACATTGTTTGCACTCTGCAGTAATCTATAACAAAAGACAAGTTTTGATGCAGTTTCTAAACCTAAACAATTTCTTAATTTGCTATGCACGAGCGAGAAATTTGAAAAGATTCTTCCAAGTCCAGCAGAACTAGCAGGCATTGCCATGAAGGAACAAGCAAGTTTTTAAAACTGGACCACCATGTAGCAGCTGGGGTAGTTGTCAAAACTTGACTGGAGAAATAAGTTTCAGGAAATGGGGCTGTTTTGTTTTATATAAATATTTGATATACTGCACTCTGTGTATTTAATATAAACAAAATAATATATATTTACAAACAATGAATTAAAAAGTTTGTTACAGTTACATAGAGTTACATTTTTCAGTTTACTTAAACAAAATGTCACTAAGCAATTACTAGAACTAATATAGACGTCTTTTTCGTTTTTGCCGGTTTTTACCGATTATAACCAGTTTCTGCCACTGGCATGGCAAACTGGATGTCACACTTCTTGTTACCTCCTTCCTCCCTTTCCTACAAGCGTGACATCATTTATGGGTGACCTATTCTTCGTACTTAGTTTTTAGCACTACCATAATATCGTGAGCTGCACCCGACTATTGTGTTATGAACTCTACAAGATCTTTAATAAAAAGATCTAAGATGTGAATCTTAGATTCTGGTATTTTCCTCCGAATTCTTTTTAATACCGAATGGAATCTGACTGAAAAATTGGGATCAAACTCGCTTTCGTTGTGCTGTGCTGTTTACGTCCATAATATCGTGAGCTGCACCCGACTATTGTGTTATGAACTCTACAAGATCTTTAATAAAAAGATCTGAGATGTGAATCCTAGAATCTGGTATTTTCCTCCGAATTCTTTTTAATACCGAATGGAATCTGACTGAAAAATTGGGATCAAACTCGCTTTCGTTGTGCTGTTCATCATGAAAACTTACCAATATTTACATGAAGTGAGACATTTTAAAAATGAAATAATAATAAGCCCCTAGTGGAGTTGGGGAAAAATTAAACCTTTAGTTTTCCCAACAGCAATGAAGCTGAAACGCGTGACCACTGGTGATTAATTTTTCATCCAACGTCGCGTCATTTCCATTTCAATGGGAACTTCTCTAACGAATTTTTGTTTTATATCTGAACTTTACAAAATCCTAGTGAATTTTCTCGTTTCAATGTTTAAAAAGTCACCAGAAAAGGGATTTACAATTTTCTTTCTTTGAATTCAAATGTGCATGATTCTAGTTTGCAGAGTTCTTTCTCGGAAACATTCTTTATTCTATAACTATAATTTGGGGCAAAATTCCAGTAAAAAAATGCATGCGAATCTTAATGAGGCTTTATTTTATTGATACATACTTCACTGTCACTTCTTTGATGAGAATAGAAACGAAAACTGTGTAAATATTTAATAATGGGACTATATGCGTGTGGAATCTTTGTTTGACTAAGTAATTAGGTCACGTCATTCAAAAATGTTTGTTCAATGTTTTGAGTAATGAATCTGCGTTGTGTCGGTTTGTATGAAATATTTTTTTCAGCTTGTATCTCGTGTTTTCTTTTTTCTACCAAGTTTCGTTCTTTCTTTAAAACGGTCATATCACGGCGGCGAAACAGGCAGAAGTCGGTAGTCTATCCGGACCAGTGGTCGGAAAAACTACATTATTATTGTAGTTTACTACAACTGCAAAAAAAATTTAAATTTAGTGACTACGAACTACTTTGGAATTGTAGTAACTATCAGGGGTCTGTTTAGAAGAAATTTGGGTCCGTTAACGACATCCTTCANAAAAAAATGCATGCGAATCTTAATGAGGCTTTATTTTATTGATACATACTTCACTGTCACTTCTTTGATGAGAATAGAAACGAAAACTGTGTAAATATTTAATAATGGGACTATATGCGTGTGGAATCTTTGTTTGACTAAGTAATTAGGTCACGTCATTCAAAAATGTTTGTTCAATGTTTTGAGTAATGAATCTGCGTTGTGTCGGTTTGTATGAAATATTTTTTTCAGCTTGTATCTCGTGTTTTCTTTTTTCTACCAAGTTTCGTTCTTTCTTTAAAACGGTCATATCACGGCGGCGAAACAGGCAGAAGTCGGTAGTCTATCCGGACCAGTGGTCGGAAAAACTACATTATTATTGTAGTTTACTACAACTGCAAAAAAAATTTAAATTTAGTGACTACGAACTACTTTCTAATTGTAGTAACTATCAGGGGTCTGTTTAGAAGAAATTTGGGTCCGTTAACGGACCCTTCACAAATTTGTTAATCTTCATTATTGTTTTGTTAATCGAATAAATCCTTCGGAGGGGAGTGGGGAGTTCGTCCGAAATGAATATTCTGCGTTCACCAGTATAAGCTAAATACCAAATATTTGTATGTTGCATCTCTAATTTAGTAGCAGCAATTGCTGTTTATTTTTGAAAATTTAATTTTTTTAATTGTAATTTTACAGTGTTAAGCATAATCTTGTATGTCTTTACAATTTAAAAACTCCTTGAAAAAGTTTTAAGCATTAACAGGACTCTATTTGCACAAATTCACAAAAGCAGGTCCCTGGTTGAAAGAATGTGACTTAACCTTTTATTTTATATTCACAAATTACGAGTAATTTTTTCACAATTTTACCGAAACAGACCTTTCACAAAATGTCTGGACAGAACCCTGGCTATACTTCACTACTTTAAGGATACGAACTTTGCTGTAGAACTTAATTTACACCTATGTTCAAAATGGTTTTGAATAAGAAATTGACTTACATTAAATTTAAGGGAATAATTGAGAAATATTTATTTAAAAAAGTAGCACACTGCGCCACTGTGAAAGAAAGTAGCGACTACAGTAGTTTCACTACTTGTAGTGCCCTACTACCGACCACTGATCTGGACAAATGTTTAGTTACTTAGGGATAAGTGAAATTAAAATAGCTAGAAGCATCTCTGTCAACAAAATGTTCTTCGCTTTGTTCACCTCTTCAGTTCCCAATTTAACTAATTTTCATTATTTTGACATTAATTAATATTTTTGTTATCCTAATTCGACAATACTCGCGATGTTATGGATAACAACATATCGTATTTCATATTTATCGTTTTTGATGATGATCATAAGTCAGTTTTGACTTATGCTTCAGAGACATGGACTTTAACAAAAAGGGAAGAGAAGTTATTAGCAACCTTCGAAAGGAAGGTCCTATGAACCATCTTTGGTGCTATCCTCGATAACAACTGGAGAAAAAGATATAATTTTGAAATATATAAGATCTTTAATAGTGATATCATTAAATCTATTAAACTAAGTAGAATGAGATGATGATGATCATGATGTTTATTCGATATTTATCATAAGGCATGGTATTCACGATAGCATATTGTATTAGATAATTACTTTTGTAGGTAATACATGCTATGTTGTCTGGTAATTATCGTGCAATCACTGCTATACTCGTATCGCAATATTATCGTGTTCGATATTTATCGCTGTTAACAGAAATCGTGTCATTATCGCATTCGATAATTTTTTGCAGCTTTAAAGTACATATTTGACTATTCATCATTTTCGACAACGTTCGTTTGTTTATTCGATATTCACGATCTATTGAAAAAAAATTTTTAAAATCCACTTATGGCGATGTATAAATAATATCGATAATGGACGGTAGATCGCCAGATCTAGTATAATTAGATTTGACGTTCATATTTAGTTTTTAGACGTTGATATTTACTATAATTATTTTAGACGTTCTATTTATTTTTCTTTTTTTTTAATTATTTCATATTTTCCAAGATCTTTAACCATTCCGGTATTTATTATTCATTTAGTAACAGTTAAGCGTAAATTGCTCTAATCAAAATAAAAATATTTTTCGATTTCACCAAAAAAAAAAATTTTTCGTACTAGCTTTAAAATTATTTAGATCATATTGTACTATCCTAATCAAATATCTTAATAATTACCTAAAAAAAATATCTTTTGTACCTTTTTCCTTGTGAAAATAATATTGAAATGTTAATTATGATCTTAAAAGTACTAATTTTTTGATCATTCATGGAACTAAGCTAATTGCAAGTACTTTTTTTCCCCTCGCGAATTCAACCTAAAAACGCATGAAATTTGCCAATACACATGTTCATCAGATTAAACATTTAAATGAAATGAAATAACAAGCTCCTTCTAATTACTGAAAACATGTAGCACAAAATTGCTTTTACGTAGAAACTCAAGCTTAAAAATCTTGGAGTACTCAATTTTAATAGCAATTACTTGAAGTACAGCTGACATTTAATCACTTCCTTTTATTCCATCAAAAAGGAAATATATTAATTTTACTACGAAGACATTTAGCTTTGCTTTCATGGGAATGAAATAAAGAAAACCAATAACTAAGAGCGAAGAACATTACATGAAAAGACAGAAACTTGTTTCAATTCCATTCAACTAAAGGAGAAATCTTTTCAGATTATATAATTGGAAGAAAATGTTAGTCCAGATAGCTTTTTTAACGAAGAAATGGCTAAATTATTTTCGAAGAGGGCGGTTAAAGCGGAAATTAAGAAAGTTTCAAGCAGATTGCCATTTTTTTTCTTCTGCTTCTTCTTCTCTCCTGCAGGCGAGAAATTCTATTTGACAAAGGAAATTTGTTTGAAAAATGCATTTATGTATCTTAAAGGATTAACTAGAAATATTCGAATAAAGTTCTTAGAATTTATTTATTTATAATTTGAAAAACACCTGTATTTAAAGAGAAAGTTTCGTAATTACTGCCCTTATTATTTATTTTTAGAATCACTGTTAAAAAATATACATATACATATTACTAAACCATATTAATTGTCAATTGATGCAGAGTGCCGCATAATTTATTTTTAGCTAGGTATCTTGATTTACCAAATAGACTTGTGGTTACGTTTTTATCACAAGCTACTTGGCCTTTTTCGATTCAACGCGGTTCATTTCTTGCCAACCAGCATTAAATGTCATGAAAATTGCTTGATTTTCAATCCCGTTCAAATGGTTAGCTTAAATATTGATGACCAACCAGCTTAAGTGCCATGAAAATTGCTTAATTTTCGATCAAGCTCATATGGTCAACGTGTGTTCAAAAATTTATATTTTAAACTAGTGATCTATATATAAAACTCACGTACGCTTCATTATAGAATATGCTGTCGAATCTTTCATCCTGCATTTAATTAGATCTGGGGGTTCAGATGTAGTTGTATGAAGGTTTCCAGAACTTAAACTTTACTAAGTGCTATTGTGAAAGATCTGTATCCTGTTACAGTTAAATTTTTACGAAGCAAAGACCAAGTTTGAAGGAAACTCAACTATTGGATATTAATCTCAGTGATGTTGAATTATATATATACACCGAAGAGGCATTACATTATGTGCACCCTCCATCTATAACAATGGGCTCACCCAGGTTTTCATGGTTTCTCGCCCAGGAACAATGCTTTCAGGGGGCACATTAGAACTCATAATTCTCATAGAACAATCGCTGACGTCTGTAAGCTACTTGAAGATAGTTGCAGACCAGGTTCACCCATTCATGGCAACAGTTTTTCCTGCGGGGGATGGTGTTTACCAACAGGATAATGCACCATGTCATAAGGGTCGAATCGTCATGGATTGGTTCGAGGAACATTCCAGTGACTTTCAAGTCATGTCTTGGCCCCCAAATTCACCTGACCTTAATCCAATAGAGCATTTGTGGTCCTACTTGGAAAACCAAATTCGTGCTGCCACGCTACCCCCTCGCAATGTGAGGGAATTGCAGGACCAGTTGGCGAGCGCTTGGTACCAGATACCTCAGACTACCTATCAGCACCTTGTGGAATTAATGCCACGGCGGGTGCTAGCAATTTTGAGGGCTTAAGGTGGTCCTACATGTTGTTAGCAGGGTGGTCATAATGTAATGGCTCTTCGGTGTATATCTACTGACGGGAAAAATCATAAGTGAAAATATTGACTGCGATTAGTTTTAGTTAGAGCAAGATGAGTTAAAAAGTTGGGGGTTTTTTTCTTCCAAATTTAGTTTTTCCACTTCTGTTTTAACTGGTTTATAGGTCATCTACAACCTGTCCGCATAATATTAAGATATTGCCCCTTAATTTATAGAGCCCTACACATTATGGAGCGGCCAATTAATTTTAAATGCGGGATAGAGAAAAAACTGAAGCCTTATTGAAATCTAGTTAGTCATTATAATTGGTCAACCTGGATGAAAGTGAGATTTGAGCATGAATGTTCAACATCGTGGGATTCTTATGATTATTAAACTTTATTTATTATTTTTTTTTATGATTTTGTATACCAACCTGAACGGACCACATATAGCTTTTGTTTTATCGTAACGAATGTTTCAGCTCTGATAAAAACGCAAAAAATATTAAATACTTGACATAAACTATTTTTTTTTTTTAAATAAAAAGTGTTCTCTTTTTTTTTTTACGAATTGCTGACAAAGACAAAGGTACCGTTTTTAAAATTTCTTTTTCAATGATTCTTAAGTTTGAAAATATTTGCAATTTCGTTTGTATATGTATATATTTTTAGCAACAATTTTACCTTTGTCCTAGTTGGGTTCAAAATTGGCTCGATATGTGTCCTATAAAAAACATGCACTGAAGGACCAATGTTGGGATGTCTAGATTTTTTAATATTGGTCCAATAAATGTACTAGACTTTTTTGTCTTTAAAGTTACCATTTCTATATCTGAGTACTTTAAAGATAATTGTAACTGACAAAAATTGCGAAGGCGAAAACCAATAATGACGACTCTATATTTAAATCATTTTTGTTACTCATCTCTAACTAATCGATTCATTGATAATTAATTAAAAACGTGCTTTGTTTTATAATTCACTTAGTGTCAAAGTCATATAGTGGAACATCACCCCGATCAGTCGGTTCAATAAAATTCGTTTTGCTATTGCGCCGAAGCAAACCTATAATCTAACTCCCAACTTCTACTAATCGCGAGTGGATTCTGCCCACGTGACTTTTTCCTTTTTTTTTCAATTTAAATTTTGTTGAGATATTTTACTGAAGATCTGTGCCACTGCCTGGTATACCTTTCGCTAACGTTTTTCTATGGGTAAACGTCGCTGCTCGGTTGACCCGTATAATGTAAGCGAACTCCGTATATTATACGGAAATTAGTCACCATCGCAATGTGGGCCAGAAGACCATGATCTTTGGCCAAAAATTAAATTTTCAACTAAAATATGTGTAGGCAGTTTTAATATAGCCCAAATTAAGTATTCATAATCATTCCAAACATTATAATTTACAATTTGGACCGACGAGAGTACCGTGTAATTAAAAAGATGTTTAAAAAAAAAATTTTTTTTTAATTTTTATTTCAGAAATATATATAGGAATTTCACCTTACTGTTACATTTGTATCAGAGTAATTAGTCTGCAATTATAGTACAATTTTTCAATTTGTTGGATTAGTTAATGCTCTTGACAAACTTATAGTTTATATCTTATCGTTTGACATTTTACAATGTTTGAATGACTTTCGAAACTTAGTTATAAAAAGTTCCACGAGGTAATTAGCTGAACATTTTTTTGTTGTCTTTGATGTTCCTTCTTTCGAAAAAACCTGCCCCATTTTGCCCGTATTGCAAAGGTGGACTAAACAAAAATTATGTTTTTTTCTTCATGCTTTTGCATTATTTTGTAATATTACTTCGGAAATATAATTTGCTTTTCATTTTTAATGTAAAATTACGAAAATTATTTTATTTGCATTGCTATTTTTATTTTATTTTTGCTCACCATATTTCAGCCACCTTTTTTTTTTTTTTTTTTTTTTTTTTTTTTTTTTTTTTTTTTTTTTNTGTATTTTTAGTGTATTTCAAAATTTCAACTATGAATTCAATTTACCTGCATATAAAAAAACCCAAATTTTGAAACAAATTTTATCGAAATACTAATTTTGGCCACGAAACCTTGGATGCTGGCATACTGTGCTTCGCTGAAAATTTTTTACTACTAATACTAAAAGAGAAAAAAACAAAAAACACCTCGTCAAAGGAAGTTTGTCTTTTTTGAATTCTCGAAAAAATATTCTTTTATTGCGATTTTTCCAACTAATGCAAACGCGATTTAAAATCACACATCGTGATTACTATTTACGAGATTTTAGATCGTTTATCCTATTTTAACGATTTTATATCAATTATTGCGTTTTGCATTCACGTGATTTGAAAACCACTAATAAATACAGTGAGTAAAAAAAGTCTCCGTACGCGGATACGAATGCAAATCAAAGTTTAATTTGTCACACAAAATTCATAATGATAAAAATGAAAACTTAAAAATGTGTTAAAACTAATATTATTTAATATTTATTCATATTAAAAGGATGATAATACTGACAAAATTAAATAATAAATTTTTAAAACTCAAAAAATGCCGTAAACATGGAACAAAAAAGTCTCCGTACGGTGCCCTAGCACACGAAAAAAGTTTACAAAAATGCAAAATACATTTACAAAAATGCATTTAATGATCAGTGGGCCCTCCTTTGGCCTTTATCACCTCTCTTAGACGTTTTGGCATTACCCCTACAAGTTTTTTTGTTGTTTCTGGAGAAATATTACACCAAATGCTACTAATGGCACTTTTGAGTTCAACTTTGTTTTTTATGTCATATTTTTTAAGTTGTCGGCCAATTTCTTCCCACAAATGTTCGATGGGGTTTAAATCGGGTGACTGGGGAGGGCTATGAAGTTGTTGTTTAAGATGGTAAAGGCACCACTCTTGGCAAATCTTAGAGGTGTGTTTAGGATCGTTGTTCTGCTGAAAAGTAAATCCAGTTCCAAGAGATAGTTTCTCTGCTCTGGATAACACATTTTGTTTAAGAATATCCAGATATCCAAATCGATCCATAGTTCCCTCGATGAATTGCAAATTTCCTACTCCAGAAGCACTCATACACCCCCACACCATAACACCGCCAACACCATGCATCACAGTTCCGCATAAATTCTTAGTTAGCATTTGTTTGCTCGGTTTTCTCCACACCATAACTCGGCCATCTGACCCATGAATGTTAAATTTTGATTCATCACTAAAAAGAATGGAGTCCCAAAAAGATAATGGCTTGCTTACATGCTTCTTTGCAAACTCGAGGAGCTTTTTCCTGTTGCACAAACTTATATAGGGTTTCTTCCGGGCAGCACACACATGATAACCACTTTTTTTAATGACATTCTTACGGTTTGAGGTGAGACTTTAATGTTGTAACTAACTGTTAAATCAGCTGCCAATCGCGGTGCACTGATTCCTGGATTTTCTTGAACTTGGCGTATGATGTTTCTTTTATGCACGCGATTTAATTTGGACGGCCTCCCGGATCGATCTCTATCCTCAAGTGAATGGAGTTTATGATATCTTTCAATGATATATTTCTCAGTAGACTTCGTTTTTTTAGTCATTTCACTAATCCTTTTCATGGATTATCCATCTTTTCGCAATTTAATCACTAATTCCCGAATGGCTCTGGGAACTTCCATTTTGAGATGCTCAACTTTAACGATTAACTTTCTAACGTCAAAGATTTACTGCGGGCCTGTTTTAAAACACGTCAGAAAGAATTTGCATAACGCGTACGGAAACTTTTTTTGCACTGCTATTTTCAATTTTCCTTAGATATTGCAAATAATATGCTTTTCTCGTTTTGTAAAAATGAAAATTTATAAAAATCTCTTTCAATAGACTTATACTAAACACATATAGCCAGTATTTAAAGAAAAAATGCAATACTTTACAAATTATGCTCATTTATTCTTAAATTTAGTGACCGTACGGAAACTTTTTTTACCCGCTGTATGTTTCGTGTGCAATTGACTTAAAAATTATACATCGGAATTCGTATTCGCACGATTTTAAAATGAAACTTCAACATTCTTATTAACGCGATTTTAAAATCAAACATTCGTTTTAACGCGATTTTGAAATCAAACATTGATATTCGTATTCACGCGATTTCGAAATTAAATGTCGAGAATTTTATTCTCGTAATTTGAAAATCACATACAGAGATTCGTATTCACACAATTTAAACAAATAAAATTTTGCATCGATATTTTTATTGAAGCGTTGACAACATAATTTTTTCTTTCTCAAATTTCAGGTGTTTTTTCAATAATTTAGGAAGTGTTTTTAAACATAACATATTTGGATTTCTAATTTTAGTTTTTTTTTTTTTTTTTTTTTTTTTACCAAACTTCACTCTGTGGTATGCATCGATATAGAGTAGTACTATGAAAATTAAAAACATTTTTTAAAAAATCCTCTATTTTCAAAAAAAAATTGCCGCAATGAGATGGCGACGAAATGGTTTAAACTAATTACGATAGTTAATCATTGCCTGCTGAAAGTTTTTTTAAGTGGGATTTTATGTTCGCAGAAAGTTTTTCATTTAAGTCTGCTGCCCGCTATGCGATTTTCCTATCCAGTGTCCTTTAACAATCATCTCTTCTGTTTGGCTTTTTCTTAAATAACCAAGAACTTGATTCGTGGCAAGTGTCAAATTTTTAAAGAAATAAAAGCTTGCGTTATAATTGTGACCAACTGCAGCCAAGAGGAAAATCTTCTAAACTGCAAACAAGTTGTTAAATGCCTTTGGATCGTAAAATAGCTCCCAATACACTTTTTCCCAAACACTGATTTTTTTTTAAAGGTGCCCCTGCCCGGTATACCGCTACTGAACCGAACTCATGGTCAGATTGAATCTGCTCTTATGATGTCACGTTGTTGCCTATAGCAGTGGATATATTTTTACCGATGATCGGTGCAGCAGCCATTGCCACAAAATTAATGTTTGAACAAAATGTGAAGTTTATTATTTTTGACGATGTTAGTGTTTTGTTAACATATCGCAAACTAACATAATATTATAATGTGTTACGTAGGGTAAAGAGACATCAGTAATTTAACTCGAAATATTTCTTTGATGCAGCTTAATCGTTTGAGTCGTAAGCTGCGCTGTTAAGATTTTATGTCGAGAAAACATTTCGAACATTGTGGACAACTGACGGTGCGTCACCCATTGTTGAAGTCGCTCGGTCAGATTTACTGAAGCAAGTACATCGCACGGCTCCTTTTAATGTAAATAGTACATTTTACAATAGGTAGAATAGAGGGGCCGGGATAGCCTGGTCGGTAGGGCGCTGGGCCCATATCCAAGAGGTCATGGGTTCGATCCTCGCCGGCCGAAGACTCCCCGTGTAGTAAATGGTGACTGATGCACGGTAAATCTGTCGAGTCTCAAAGTCCTCCATGTTCCCACANACGAAACATTTTAAACTTCACTTATTTAAAAAAATCTACAATACTGCTTGTAAAAATTTTAACATATATGCACATAAAATTAATGTTCTTTAAATTATTTTTATAGATATTTAGTACAAATCAAGTAATAAATCACTAGACATAGAAAACAATTATTATCATACCAATTTTACCAGCCATACTACTAGTGTATACTACATGTCCTTTCTTTTGCTCCAAAAAGTGCTTGAGAACCTTTCTTGTGAGATTGACAGTTCCAAATACATTGACATTAAACAAATTCATGTCAACTTTGATGTCAATATCAGCATAACCAGCACTTGAAGAAATCCCAGCATTATTAACTAAGATATCAATCTGAAAAAATTAACATTTATATTAAAATTAACACAATTAATGTGATCTTTAACTGTTTGAGTCCCAAGCAGTGTGGTCACCCCGTTGAGATTTTATGTATAAAAAAAAAAGAAGTACATTTCGAGCATTGTGGACAACTGACGGTAAGTTGCCAATTGTTGAAGTCGCACACTCAGATTTACTGAAGCAAGTGCACCACACAACTCGTTTTAATGTAAATAGTAGATTTTACAATAGGTAGAATAATACTATAACAATGCAATAATACATTACAAAATAAAAATTTCACTGCTAGCACTATCACTATTCACTGAAATACTCGAAATGAGTGTCTTTTGCACTTTACAGGAACAATGTAGTCGTCAATAATATGATCATATGGGTTTGTAATTATGCTCATAGATTTTCCTTTTGATTCATTCCACTTTTTTTGGGGATACACCAAATTTAAAAAAGTTAAACAGTAAATCTAGATTAATTTTTTTACTTACTTTTTGTGTTGCTTCGTCTAATCATTTTGAAACACATAATTATTATCAATGAGAAACGCTTACGCAAGACTACGTTCGATCGCTTTGCAAACTGCAATAAATGTGATGGAGCGATGAGAAAGAGACGCCTTACCTAACAAATACAAGAAGCGCTATTGCTCCGATTGGGACGCATCGACATATTCTTCCACAGTGGTTTTTCAATTCCCCCGGGACTCAAACGGTTAATCTTCAGGGGTATGTCCAAATATTTTGTGAAAGGTCCGTTTTTGTAAAATTGTGAAAAAATTACTCTATATAGCTTGAGATATATAAAATAAACGTTAAGTCACATTCTTTCAACCAGAGTCCTGCTTTTGTGAATTTGTGCAAATAGGGTCCTGTTATTGGAAAAGGAACTTTTTCAAAGAGTTTTTAAATTGTAAAGGCATACAAGATTATGCTCAACAAGGTAAAATTATAATTTGAAAAAATTAAATTTTAAAAAATAAACAGTAATTGTTGCTACTAAATTAGAGATGCAACATACAAATATTTGGTATTTAGCCTATACAGCTGCAGTAGAATATTCATTTCGGACGAATAAAGGAAGAAGCCTCTGCCGAAGACAATAAGACGTTTACATTTGTCTTTCATCCCTTCCCTAACCCTTCCTGGGAAGGGTTTATTCGATTAACAAAACAATAATGAAGATAAACAAATTTGTGAAGGGTCCGATTAAAAGATAAATTATTTTGCGATGGGTCCGTTTTTAAGTTAAAATATTTTGTGAAGGGTCCCTTTTTATGAAAAGATATTTTGTGAAGGGTCCGTTAACGGACTAAAATTTCTTTTAAACAGACCCCTAATTGGCAGAATCCGCTTATATTGGATATTTTTTTTTTTTTTTTTNTTTTTTTTTTTTTTTTTTTTTTTTTTTTTTTTTTTTTTCGAATAATATTTTGAAGTGGGTGAGGAAAAAAACAACACTATTCCTTTTTTAACCAACGTTTCCATGAATTGAAGATTTTCAGAATCAACTAGACCAAATTTTAAGACATTATTTCAGAATACTCCTTATAAAAATAATGAATGTAACATTTCCCTATATTTTTCAATGCTTTTCATTTCAGCCTAAAGGTAGTCTAATAGCGCTATTACTATTAAAAGATGCAATCTTTTATGCATTAAATGAAAAACAGGTGTTGAACGTTAGTTTTTCATTGTATTTTTTAACTCACAATTATAAATTGTATACCAAAAATGGACAAAGTAGTATTTAGCGTTAACATGTATTATTCTTAAATGTAAATTTAAAAAATGTAAATTAAAAATATGTATAAAAAAAATACATTATATTAAATGTAAAATACCAAAAATAAACCGAAATGTAACGAATTATGAACTATATCCATAAATATTATAAGCTAACCTTTATTAATCTTGTCAGAAAATTTGAAATATTTACTTTTATTTTCCTAAATAGTGTAGCTGCCTTGTAAGCCCAATATAATGGTGTTTAATGTTGCTGATGCTTTTATTTCATTTGAGTTTTTGTTATTAATAATAAATAAAAGTTTTTTTGGTGTTTAACACTAGATTGCCTAAGGAAGTCATTTTGACTGCTTTTAATTTCAATTAGAAAAACAATGATGTATATAATGACTCAATTTCTTAGAATTTTGTACAACATATAATTTTTTTATTGTTAATATTTACTAATAACTTGTTATATAACTGTAAATAATATAAAAAATATTAAAAAATAATTTAAAATTTTTTTTTTTACACATTATTTATTCTCTTACAATCCAGTAATTTTGACTGCGTTTGGGCAATATAGGTATATTACTAGGTTTCAGTCTTTCTAGTGTTAAAAAAAAAAAAAAAACTTTAAAATATATTCTGAATAATCTTAAGTTAAATATACTTTTTTCAATATGAATTGTTAAAACAAAATATGTTCTAAAAGAGCGAATGAAAAAACTTCTTTTTTCTTACCCTCCTTTTCATTACTTCAGGCGAAAGAAAAGAACTTGACATAAAAGTTTTTATAATTAACATTTTTATTATAACGATTACATTTGACGTATTTCACCGTGTTTTGGCTTCCTATCAATTTCTGATGGAGATAATGAGCTTTTTCATGCTATTCTTCGCTATTAAAAAGATATCACTTTAACCATTGTTAATTATAACTCCGAAGTATTTTCTAATTGAAATTTTTTTTTAAAAAAAATCAGTGTATTGTCTAGTCATAAAGCACAAGATTTAATCGTTGTGTTAAATAATTAATAAAGAGTAAGATATCTGGCATTACTTCAAAAAAAGTATCATCTGCTTTAATTTGAAATGCTATGACATGATCATGGGTTACAATTTATGAATCATTAAACAATGCCTTTCCCTGACTGATTATTAACCTTCACCTACAAAAACTTTCTACTTCTAAAAGTGAAAGAGTCTATGTGATGGCATCTTCACAAGGTCGTCGCTTTGTTTCCATGGCAACCGGTGAAACAAATCGTATTAATCATTCATGTTAAGGATCTCTCGTGAGCCTTGTTTTTACAACTGTTAGTTATTTAAAAAATTCGACTTGCTGCAATTTTGTTATAAATTCTGTGCTCATGTTAAAGTTGTAAGTAGTTTAATTTGTTTTAACTGTAGAATTCTTTAAAAAAAATTAGTCAAATCAATTGGGCACTTGCACTTCAAAAAGATCACGGATATCCACACATGTGACCTATGGCGTGTTAAAGTTGAACTAAGTTTTGACGAAAGCAGATCCTGAAAATTGTGCACATTTTAAGCTTCATGCTACTAAAGGTCAATTTTAAGGTCATGCCAAATATATGTGAGAAATAAATAGTACACATATGTTGATTTTTTTTGGTATTACTCATTTATATGTATTCACAGTAGATATACCTACTCTCGTTCACATCTGGCAAGTCTTGAAAATGAGCGCCTAATTTTGAAACACTTCAAACCTATCGACTGATGTTTACTTTTTATGTATTTTTGAAGCGTGTGAAGCTTTTAATGGGGGTAATATCTTATCGCTATAGTTTCTTGGGAACATTTATTTAATGTACCTTTTTAGTTCACTGTTGGCAGAAGTAGTTTTTAGTATTCAAATCTAAGAAAATAGCCTTTTTTTCGAAGATTTTTGAATAACCTTTGACCACTGAAAGTATTTCTCTTAATTGTTAGTTTTAAAGTAGAATAACAATATAATGGTCAGTAAAAACACAATATAATGGTCAGTGTTGTGATTCACTCAGTTCACAAAAAGTATTGCCGATTGTAAATAAATATGTTTTACTCACAATTCCAGAAGACCTTCAAATGTGATCCACTTTGAAAACAATTTTCGCAAAAATATAAAACCATGTGTACAATCGTTTTACGTAAAACACATGTCTTAAAAATTTAAGCAAAATTAAAGTAAATTAACCACACTTGCCATATATATTATATATATAAAGTGGTTCATAAATTATATTTTTTTTCCTTAAATTTTTGACGTGACGATTTTCTTCTTGGTTGCAATGTTGATATGTATCCAAAACTTACCAACCCTGCACCTGAGATTATGAAGCAATCCTTGCATCAAAATCCAATTATTAAGATTCACAGAAAAATCTAATCATCAAATCAAAAGTTATTCAGTGCAAATCATTCCTTCCTTATTTATGATACACATTACTGATATGCATGAGCATTGTTAAAACTTTATTTAAGATAATGATATCAATCATAATAATAATAAAACAAATTCTCTCATAACATCATCATGTAATATAAATATATGCTTGAATTGTTTTTTATTCTTTCTTGAAATTAATTTACTTGAATGTAATTTTAGTTATTTTATTGGTTCTTCCTTGAATTTAATTTACTTGAATATAATTTTATTTATTTTTTTATGTAGATACTACGAATGTGGTGAACATTCATAGTGAGGGACAAAAAAAGAGTTATTGGTTATTTGGTTTGTATAATTCCATTCTTTAATCTAAAAAGAACTTTCACTTTATTTCTTACATTTTCATCAATTTGATTTTTGTTTAAAATTGTTTTCTTGTGCTTAACAAAAAATGATTTGATTCTTCTTCTAAATTTTTAAAGTATTCTAAATTAAAGTATTACCAGTTGTTCCCCTGTATTATTTATTTCGGTGTTAGTATCAACTTTGCATTTTTATTTTATTTTGTCAGTTTAATTACTTTATCTTGTAGATTTAATTATTATGATTTTATTCATACTTAGATTGAATTTTATTAATTTAATATTTATAATTTTCCCTATGGGCAAAACCAGGATAATTACCCACTTCCCAAGATGAAAAATGTAATTTTTGATTGCTTTTCAGGGTTTGTAAAAGTCAGTCTTTTTTAATTAGAAAAAAATGTTTTTTTTATTAATTTTTATTTAAATTGAATTTCTATTTACTTAAATCATATTTATTTTAAATTTAATTTTTACATTTACGTTTTACCTATGAAATCTCTAATAAATTCATTAATAATGCTTAATATTAATTAAAAATAGTATTTTAACTGAATGCTCTCTTAAAATGGTTTACATTATTATTTAATCATTATAAACTAATCAAGTAATCACTGAACAAAATCATATGATATATTCTGTATAGTAAATAGTCTATATTACTCTTATCAGAAGAAGTCTTTATTTATGTACACAATGCATATTTAATTAGTTTTAAAAGTACTTGAGTAAGTTTTAAAACGAAATGGGTAAAATTGAAATATTTTTATTTAACAATAAATTATTTTACATGTAATGTAGTTGATAGAAAATTATAATATATAAGTTTCACCTCACTTTTATCTGCAAGTAGTCACTTTTTTCTCTATTATTTTATTTTGAACATCCCACTGGGGTAATTCTGACACTAAGTGAAAAACGCTGTAAATTTTGTGTGCAAAAATTTGATATTAAGATATCTTTATATAACATGCTTTTTTATGTTTAACATAATTTTTGAGCTAAGATTTAAAATTAAATAACCTACCAATGAACTTTGGATTTTAAAATCGTGTGACTACAAATCGCTATATTGGATTTTAAAATCTCATTAATACTAAATGCGTTGCATGATTTTTAGATTAGCATCACGATTCTGGTTTTAAAACGCAATATTGGTTTCAAAAATGCGCAAAAGCGGTCCGCAAATAAATTGTCTTGAGATACGCAGACTTCCGTGATATTCGAGGAAAAATTAGTTGCCCTACTTAGTGACTTTTCGATATAAATCTGATTTTTTTTTTTCTCAAATCGCGATTTTAATCAAATGATTTAAACTCTGTACTTATAAATATCAACAAAAAGAATCATCAATATTAAAATTTGGGAATAAATTAAGTGTACAGTAATAATTTAAAATGTTTCTACAAATGCTAAATTGTTGTTTTTCCTTTTTTATAAGGGAAATTGCAAAAAATTAAATTGGGAATTCGTAGAGAAATATCATTAAACTATGCTTTTCCATTATAAATTGTCCTATTTTATGAATTTGTAAAATTCTACTTTTACTAAAAAACTGACATTCCAAAAACATTTCCTATACTCAAAATAAAAAATACATTATTTATTTATAAATAATCAATAATTAACTTTTTTTTTAAAGAAAAACTGAAGAAATATATTTATTTACTCTTTTTCTTGAATGTTTTAAACCCTTATTTAGTTTTTTTTTTTTAATAATAAAAACTGGTTGTGAAAGGCAAATTATGTTTTATTTCTCATAATTGTGTTCCATTCTTATTTTTATAAATAATTAAATAAAAGAATTTAACAATCCTGAAAATTCTGAAATTTAATTTGTTATCGAAAATAAAAAGTATATACTCCGACTGACTTACAGTTACATTTTTCTACTGTATCCTGTCTTCCAGGTGGGTTTTTTTCTTTTTTTTTCTTTTCCCCTTCTGCCTTACTATAGCTATAGCTGTTCAGACAATTTTACTAATAAATGTGAAAAACCAACCTGTCTCCCAGGTTTTTTTTTTTTTTCCTGCCTTACTATAGCTGTTCAGACATTTTAACTAATAAATGTGATTTTGGTATAATAAATTTTTTAAGCACGGAAAAATACATTTTTTACGTTTTATCTCTAATTCAGCAGTTTGATATACTGACTGCCTGATAAAGGGAGGCTTCCTTAAATGTGTAGCCTTTTTTTTTTTGTTTGTTTGTTTTTGTGCATGGTGTTTTTAAGAAGTTTTAATAAATATTCTTTCACCAATTTTATTTCTTCAATATGTGTAATTATTGCATTGCTTTTCTAGGATGTATTTAAATAAATACAACATAGAATGAACACCTCTGTTTTATAAACTATTACAATAAGTGCATATTATGGGAAAGCAAAATAGTAAGCTCAAGCCAGAAGTTCTTGAAGACCTTCGCCAGAACACAGAATTCACAGATGCCGAAATACAGGAATGGTACAAAGGCTTCTTGAAAGACTGTCCTAGTGGCCATCTTTCGATTGAGGAGTTCAAAAAAATTTATGGGAACTTTTTTCCGTATGGTGATGCATCTAAGTTTGCAGAGCATGTTTTTCGCACTTTTGATGCGAACGGTGATGGGACTATTGACTTTAGAGAATTTTTATGTGCTTTAAGTGTCACTTCTAGGGGAAAGTTAGAACAGAAATTAAAATGGGCATTCAGTATGTATGACCTTGATGGAAATGGATATATATCACGCCAAGAAATGTTAGAAATAGTAACTGTAAGTTTTCTTCTTTATCATTTATAATTGCTTGTATGATATGATATTAGGGGGCAGTTCATTAAAGATGTCACTTTTTACCTTTCTTCTCCCCTTTGTCACAAAGTGTCACACTATATTATACCAGAAATGATTGTGCTCCGGAAAAAATCTGAATTTCAAGATTTTTCGCTAATTACGAACCGGAAATTTTTTCGGAAATCCAAGGTCCAGAAGTTTTAAAAAAATCATCAATCACATTTATGTATGAAAATTCTTGTATATTTTACTTAAAAATATTAGAACTAGAATTTATACTTGGCATCTCTTTCATTTGTAAATATTTTATTTGGTAGAATAATAAATGTGATTAGAGATAAAAGTAAGCTTATGTATAATTATTAATTTAAATTATGCTACATATAATTCATCTAGAATTTCATGTTGTAAAAATATCAATGATTTAAATTTATAAAGACATTAATTTTTTGAAATGTGCCATTAATGATTTTTACTCAAGAAATTTTTAACATTTTTGAGTTGGGCTCACAATCACCCCCGTTATACAAATGTATGCTTGAAAAAGGAAAAAAGATAGACAAAATATCAAATGGCTTTATACAGTTGAGAAAATGCTACTCAAAAATTAAATCAAACCTTGCAGAACTCTTTATACTTCCCAATGGAGAAAAAAAACTTTTAGAGACAGGCTAGACCTGCAACTGGCTATAGAGTTATAGAAGAAAGATAGTTCCAAAACACATGTTATCGATCATATTTCAAAATTTATTTTTAAATGATGTTTGTGAGCACAACAATAGTATTGATTAGATGTGTAGTAATTTGAATGTTTCTCACAATTTTAAGAACCTCCACTCGTTTGTGACATCATTTATTGTTGCCCCCTTATCAAATTGTAAGATTACTGACTTTTTGTATTTATAATAATTTTATGCTAATTTACAAAGTGATATTCATCTGTGGTGAATTAACTGTATGATTTTACAATGCATCTTCGGTTACATAGTTAATTGAAAACAACTCATGACTGCTATTATGGTAAACTTAATCTTGAATTATTAGTACTACAAAAATGTGTGGATCATCAAATTTGGTAGCCCTCTAAGCATTAATCAGAATAAAAACAGGCTGTTAAAGCTTGTACCCTTTTACAGCTTTAAATAAGAGAATAGAGTGCTTTTAGTGGTATCACAATTTAAAATATCTGAATAACCAAAAGAATATAATTTTCAGAGTGCGAATCTTAGTTGCCCAATGTAATGATTAAATACAATCAATGTTCATCTAAAACTTGATATTTTAACTGCCATTTTAAAACAATAAGTCTGAAGTTGAAAGTGTATGACACTATTTTAAAAAATTACTCTTTTAGGAAATATATGAGATTTATAAGGTTTTATAGAATACCTTTTCACTCCATGTTACTTTCACTCCAATACCTTTTTGTTGCCATACAGTTATCAATATATTTCGATCACCAGTTTGAACAAATTAGTTATTTTTTTAATTAAAAGCAAGAACGTTTTCATTATTATTATTTGCCATGGAATAATTTAATGAAAAGCAAAAGTAATTTCTACCAATGGTTGTTGTAAGGGTTTAATTTTTTGTGGGTGAGGGACAAAATTCAAATATACAGTTATAATAGTTCTCTAACACAAGAAGAAAAAAGCACTCTTATATCTGCTAAATAAGTACAAAGAGATAGATTATTTTTATCACTTTGTTTTTGACTTTGATAAATTAATAATGATTCATGAAAATTTTCTTTATTTGTTTGATATTGAAATTGAGGGAATTCATACCTACTAACCTCCCCCATGTCCCTACCGAGGCCCATGATTTTAACATCGTCTTTTATTTAATACAGAGAAAAATAGTTTAAAGTTCTGGGATAATATAGTGATAGGCCACGTTTTTCCAAAATGAATTTTAAAATGTGGATCATCGTCGAGCATAAAGCCTTAAGCCCTTCAAATTTATTATGATTTTTTTTGCTGTGAAAACACTTTGCATATTAGATAGATACTAATTTCTTATGCAATTTTTAAATTATTTTTTTGTTGGTTGAGAAAAAATATTTGGATTTAATTTTTTTTTTTATTAAAATAAAAAGAAGCTAATAGTTTAAAAGGAATCTAACATCGACACTGCATAAGCCTACCAAAATTTAGATATTTTACAACTTTATGCTATTAAGAGAATGTATAATGTCAGCTGGTCAATTTTTTTATATTATGTAAATGTATAGTTGGATTTCATATCTTTGTTCAAATATTTTATTTAATTTAAAAAAGTTTATTTTACTGTTTTTAAAAATTATGTCAGCACCTTCAAAATCAAAACACAATTCAAAGTCAAGCTAATATAAAAATATCTTTTCTAGGAATTAAATTTAAATTTTAACACTATTAAATATGGATTTTTAATAATTGCGTAATTTTTCAATTGATATTTTATTGTTTTATAAAAAAATTTGTTTTTATCTTAGAATTGATATTCTTTTACTAGTTTAACAAATAAAGTTTCTAATGTCAAATGTGCTGACATAATATTGCACATTATTTTATGAAATGTTTAAAAAAATAGGCATATAGTCTAATTTAATTGTAAAATTAAACTTCACATTTTTAAATATGACTGCATTTCATCTAAAATAAGAAGCCCAACTGTAACTTAAACATTGAAGCAATTTTATATTTTCCTTGGTTTAAAACAAGGTAATTAAAATATTTGCCGACCGGCCTGTGTAAGGGGCAGGGAACTGTCCTTGCATCAGAAAAGTCCTGGGTTCGAATCCCAGGCAAGGCATGGATGTTTCTTTCTCTCTCTCCCTGTGTTCTATGTCCTTTCTCCTTTGTGTGTGAATGTGACCCGCCCTATAAATGAGTTGTGTGAATGGCGTGGCAGAAGTTTAATTCCTGGCCATAGATGGCGCCACTGATAAACAGGAACAATAGCACCCCCACTGCCTAAACAGGCATACGACAAAAAAAATTTTTTTTTTAAATATTTAAATATATTATTACCCATTGGCAAAATGGGTGTTGTTTTGGATTTGATGGCGTGCACACCTTATTTGGACATAGCACGCTTTTCAACTGTGTTCAGGAGTAATAGTAAACAGTGTGCATACGTCCTCATTGTATGCATTGCTATGGCCACCGTTGCTGTTTGATAATTTTTTAAGAATTCTTTTTATATTCACCAGCAGTCATTATTAATGTATTTACATAATAATAATTTGAAGTATTTTTATATTCTTCTTCTTATTAACTTATAATTACTGTCTTGACGGTGATTTTAATATAAATATGAATATTGAGGAAGAAAAGTATTTTGTGACGTCTTGAAACACGTATATAGCCAGGATTTGAAGACCAATCTGACGACAAACATCAAATGAGACAGTTTTTGCAACCCACGTTTTGAAATATTGTGGCGTTTATCAGAGTCAAACTGGAGAGGAAAAAAAGCATTTGACCAGTGATCGTAATAAAGCAATCACAATTTTTTAATTTTTATTAATCTGATTCTAGTAAACCCTTTAATTTTAGTTTTTATGCAGTTTTACCTGAAAGTAGGATTAATTTTGCACTCGAGTATATATTTTTTGTTTTTAGTTGTTTAGAATAAAAGAAACTGTAATTTTTCTTCCCAGGCTATTTACAAAATGGTTGGTTCTGTCATGAAAATGCCAGAAGATGAATCTACTCCAGAAAAGAGAACAGACAAAATATTCAGGCAAATGGACAAAAACATGGATGGGAAACTTTCTCTCGATGAATTCATAGAAGGTGCCAAGAGTGATCCATCTATTGTAAGGCTACTACAATGCGATCCTCAGTCTTCACATTGACCAGGAGAGAGCACATTTTCAATGCATCCCATAATTCTTCATAGTGTGGCTGAGCTCACTTGTGGAAAGTGCCCTCTATATTATAACAAAATGCATTGCCTGTCTTAGACGAGCTGTGCCTTTGCGGATCAATTCTAATAAATTACTGAACAGGAAACGTGGCCATTGAATTGTGGGATGTAGAAGCCTTTCAATAACCTTTTGACATATATGCTGTTTTTATTCTAATTACGCTTTTGATTACAAAATGTTTGTAGCTCTGTGTTTCATCTGTATCAACAAATAATTTTTAATTCTTCTCATTTTTATAGCAAATACATACATTCTTGCCAACTCTCTTACAAAATTGATAACTGGAGATTACTTTTATTTTTTCGCAATTAAAAAATCGATTATATTTTTTTTGTATGTCTACAAAACTATTTAGATAGTTTTGTTTTTAAAAACAAATTTTAATGATCTGTATTTTATGAGCAAAATATTTTTTCTTCAAAATTATAAAGAGATTGTTTTTTATTTATTTTTATTGACGTTTTATTATTTTCAAATAAAACTAATAATACTTTTGATATATTTCATTATCAATTGCTGTTTTTATCAGCCAAGATATTTTTTTTTTTTTTTTTTTTTTTTTTGATAAATTATCAATGTTTTCTTTAGTTTTGTCACCAGCTACATTTATAAAAATAAAAAAAGTAGCTCTGTCATTCTTTTATTTAAAAAAAAAATTGTTTCTTCAGTATAATGACTGCCTCAAATTATAAACATTTGATGTTATTTTTAAAATTATATAACAAGTTTTATATTAAAAAATACTTTCGAACAAAAGGGACATTTTAATTCCACAAAAATTACTTACCAATATTATTTGGTAGTTGGCTGGTTTGAAAATGTGTAAACACACTTGTAACATTTAAAATTTTAGTTGTCTTTTGACCAATATATCTGAATTTTCATAACTGTTGCACAATTTTGTTGGAATTCTTTTCTTGTGAATTGTTCCTTCTTCAATCTTTCTGTGTATGTATGGTATTAAAGAGCTTTCCAAATAACATAAACCATGTACAATACAGTGTTGATAGTATTCCATAAATTGTTTATGCACAAATACCAAAAAAATAATGTGTCATAGTTATCATAATAATGTGTATAATAATTTAAAAATTTATGTTTACCTTTGGAGAGAAAAAAGCAATAAGTCACTTTTTAAAATTAATACTACTGTTACAAATACTTTTTTTCCAAACTTTCAATTTTTATATATATGATCTTATGAATTTGATTTTAAATTGTTGAAGGTCAACTTATTGTTATAACATTTGAGCATGTTATCAGACTTAAGAATCAACAAATTTATCTCTATTATAAGTGTAATTTTGACAATAGTTTGTTATAAAGGAAAATTCTCAAGAAAAATGATCTTTATCTTTTATTGACATAATTCGCAATTCACTTAAAACTTTTAATATCTACGAAGATTGAACAATATATATAGTTTCACTGATTTTATATTTTTCAGAATTTTTTTTATTGTCAATCAATATTTAAATGCCATTAACTAGTTATTCTATTCCAAACTAAAAATTACAAAGACTATTACTAATTATTTTGTTAGTATATTATTAATATAAGTGAAAAATTATATATATTTCTTTAATTACTTTCTGAATAGGATTGTAAGGTTTCTATGAAGGAAAAGCTTTGACTGTTCAAGATTTCGAAAGTAGTGCCTAAAACCGCTGCACTTTGCTGCATTAAATAGAATAAATATTGTGAACTTAAGTCATTTAACTTATATGTCTCTCATAATTAAAACTATAAGTAGGATATATTTGTGATCATATTATATTCTATAATCGAGGATGCCAACTAATGTAGGTTTTTCAGTATTTTACTTATTTTAACTACTATGGCTATTTTAGTCATGATATAATGGAGCTTTAATCTCCATTGCTCACAATGGGTCCTTGCAGGAATGCTTTACTTTTTTTATTTCAAATTTTAGCATTTGATTTTAACTATCCATTTTGAGACAATTCATAGTTTGGATTTTTAATGAAATATTGCTTAAAAAAAGTTTGTTTTTTTAAAAAATATTTTTATTCGTTTATGAATTTTTCTTTATTTTTTTAAAAGGAGAAAAAAAACTTGCATTCTTCTGTAATATGCTTGTATAAGAGGAAATAAATGTCCGAATGCCTGCTTACGAATTCTGTAGCTGAGATTCAGTTTCTGATCATCTCAGACATTCCACAAAATACAGAAGTATATGGCTTACTATGAAAAATAACGGGTTCAAATTACTTGAACATGCCCAATAATTGGCTCAAGTTCACAGAATCCGAGATTAATCTGGCTTAACGAGTTAATTATCAACTATACATTAATATTCTTTAACTAAGAAATTTAATTTTTACTATGAGTTTTGTTTTATCGAAAAATGGGAAATATATAATATATTACACATCAAAGAACAAACATTTTATATTCCTTTCTCTTTGTATGTGTATATCTGTACATACATATAAAAAACAATTTTGTCAATTGTACGTTTTCAACACGTATAGAGCTCTACAGTTAATTTTTTTATTATTTTTAAATTTAGTTCATCGTTTTATCCCTGCTCCTAAAAGTTAAGGAAAAAATATCCCTCTATGTTGGCATCCTTCTATAATTACTTCTTATATCATTCAATGCATGATGAAATAAGGCTTGTAGAGTAGAATCTTTTATACTCTGGAAAATGTTCTTCGAATTGTGAAAATTTTGTGAATTGTTAGAGTTTGCAAACATGTGATACAGTTGACTTAATCTATTTCTATTTATCTTATATTTTAGCTATTCATTCAAAAATAGAACTCTAGAATTGTAAATTCTACAAAGAATTTTTTTTTGTATGATCAAGGAATGAAAAAAGTATAAGGTTGAATTGAGTCTTGGTAGTGTATGAAAAGAGTGGATACTTTAGAAACATGTAAAGATTGATATTTCTAAAAGAGCAAAATGTAATTAAAAATTAAATCTGTAGTAAAATATTTTCATAACATAAATGTTCATATTATAAAGTGAATCATTACTGTTAAAAAATAGATGACAATCTTACAGAGTATCTTAATTTTAGTAAAGAAGCAATATTTTTGTTTTGTTTTAATTTATCAGTTTGCAAATACTTTTTGTTTCTTTTTTATGTATACATTCCATTTATTTTGTTGCATCATTTGAATTGTGCCGAACACAGTGTTCTAACCACAACTGTAAATAGAATTACTATAAATTATGTGATCATGCAATGCGTTGAGATTAGAATATAAGTCTTATCCTGTGTTAAATGGATTATGATGCATAACTATTCATTGGGTTATGACATGTCCAAAAGCAAGTCGGTTTTGAAAAAACATGTTGCTCAGTTCAAAATAAAACCTGTACTATTGTTCTAATTCATAACTGCTAACTCTACTGGAATTTTCAGATAACTATAGGAGTATTCTCCTTATATTTATTATTCTTATAATTCCATAAAATAAGGAAAGTTTTTGGAACTTTCAATCAACTTCTTGCTTGCACGAGTATTTCATCTAATATTATTTTTTATTTAAAGTTTTTCGAATTTAAGTTTGAATTGTGATATTAAATATGTTTGAATTGATTTATAAATGGAATAAATATACATATAAGTGACAAATGGGAAAAAAATACAGCCAATTCGAAATGGAAATTACTAGTATAACATATTTTTTGTATTTTAGCCTCTATGAAATTTCCAAAAATTGACTAAGCTCTAAAATATTTTAGATGCTATGCAATCCTTAATATGAAATTTATGCAAACACTACTTGAATTTTTCCTTTTGATGTTCGTAGCTAGGACTTTTATTTCCTCCTACTTGATTTCTGCAGATAATTTCGTTTTTCATTAAAAAGAAAACCTATAGTTACTTAAAAGTAATAAAAGTTTTTTTATTATATATTAATCTTATGAATTTCATGATTGATCATTTTTAATAGAAAAATGTTTCTTCAAATCCTAAGAAATTGAATACTTTGCTGTTGAATGATTCATAAATGCCTTTCCAACAAACTGATATACACATCTATTTTGAAGAAAACATCATCCAATAAACAAAAAAATGTAGATCAAATATCTATTT
This sequence comes from Parasteatoda tepidariorum, assembly GCF_043381705.1. Taxonomy (NCBI): domain Eukaryota; kingdom Metazoa; phylum Arthropoda; class Arachnida; order Araneae; family Theridiidae; genus Parasteatoda; species Parasteatoda tepidariorum. The sequence continues at coordinate 23,481,672 of NC_092213.1, forward strand.
TATTTGCGGACGAACATTAATAAATTCAAATATTAGAATTTATGCTCGAATGTTTCATGTATGAAATTGATTGCAAGGGGCTTGTTTTCCAAAATATAAGAGTCTGGGTTTGATGTGCTGTGAACATTCCACATGAGGAAAAGTATATGGCCCGATATTATAACATGCCTATAATTAAGTCATGCTAGTTTAAGTTGTAATTTTTTTTCTATTTTTAAGGAAAAATTAGATTTGAAGTAATGCAAAACATTTATAATATGTATACTGTGTCATCTCAATTCTTACAAATGGCTTTATAGATATTATATCACTAGTCAAAATTTACGAGAGTCCACAATTCTTTATAATGAAAATTCGCTTTTAAACAATGATCAACTTCGACAACATTATCTTCATCAAAAAAAAATTGTATTTTTCTAGTACTTTATTTCCTAATAGTAATTACTTCCCTTTATTACATTAAACTTTGCATACTTTTTAACTGTTGTGTGGTTAAAACTGTATATGATTTTTTTTAAAGCTATTTCCATTTATGTAATATATGTGTTGATGTATTTTTCTTATTAGTTTATCTTCTAAAAATATTGTCAAAATTTAAATTTTGACTTTATCTATATACTTACCATTCTAAACAAAGTTATTGTGTATGTGAAACTTAATTTTGGTTCAAATTATTGAACAAATTGTTTTGCAGTCACTTAAAATACACCGGTCATTTATGCACAAGTATAAAATCTTAATTGTCGATTATTTTTATCTTCAATATATCTATAAAAATAAAATTTTTTAAAAGTGGTATATTTTGTTTTAATATTATCTTGTAATATATAAGTTTACAACTTAATAATATTGCCAAATAACTGCGTGATTTTATTGGTCTTTTTTTTTTTTTTTAAATTTTTGTATGAATTTATTTTATACTTGTGAAATTTGTTGCAATTTTCCTTTCAATTTTATCACATTTATGATTGTATATACATTTTTCTGCAATAACAGCATCTTTCTGTCCATATGTGAAATGGAATAAAATTGTTCCTCCTTTATTGCATATTCTATTGGTCTTGTTCTTTTTTTAGAGAAGTGTGCATTTTTCCTATTATGCTAGTGAATAAACAAGAAATTGGAGTTTTTTTTTCTTTCCTAATATGTATTAAAATATTGAGTAACTATAAAAATATGTAAAAAAAAAATTTTAATTGATAAATTAATTAAAATTTAGGCACTGCATGAATTATTAATGAATATTAATTTGTTTTATATTTAAAAATACATAAACCTACAAAAGCTTATTTTTCTCAATTATCTAGTACTCCTTTATAAAATGTAGGGTATATGATGAGAAAAGGAAAATCAGAAATAAAATGATGTAGAACTATTGAAACCAGCAAAATAAATAAGTTAAAATATTTTATTCTGTAATAACTTTATAAGAAGTTCAATTATTAAAATTATCACTGAGAACAATATAATGTTTCTAATTGCAACTTTATAAAAATCTTCACTGTTTGTGGAAGATACTGGTTGTCCAATCATGTAGTGTTTCCCTGCTTTCACTATTTTAACTGTTATGAATTTTCCAAGATACTGTTCTTCTTTAGGAACTAATACCTATGGAGAAATATGAATAGTTAGCATTAGTAATATTATAATTCATGTTTTGGGTATTTTTAAGATAAACTCATTGAGCTGTCAAAAGATTGTGTGCACATAATTTCTGATATGGTTTTGGCTCAAACATTACACTTCGTCTAAGAACTAGCACCCAAACTCCTGGATAACATCAAACTGAAATTTTCCTACTATGCTTTACATTTCCATTGCAACACTTGCAAACTGGTTTTTCGATACAGGAAATCCTGTATCTGAAAGTTCAGGGGGGAAAACGGACTGAAGTTCAGAGGGTTTCTAAATTTTAAAACATGTGAAAATATTTTCGTTCAGTTAAATGCATTTTTTTTCACTCTCATTCTACTACTCTCATATTATAAGCTCACTTTGCGTTTTTATCATAGATAGGAACATATTTTAATTGTGTAGTTAAAGCACATAGACGTATATGTCTATTAGAAAAGGGAGGGGGATGTTATTTTATAGTTTTCTGCAGTGTTGAGTTCTAGAGGTGCTCTAAAAACTATTTAAAAAAATGTTTAGTGCAACAGGCTTAAGTTTATTAAGTGCTAAAATTTTTTTCACTTCATCTAAGAAATACTGTACATACTACATCAGGAGCTATAAGGCAAAATGTTACAATGATGAAGATTTTTACTAGTCAGGTTTGAAAAGTACTTGTTTGAACCTTAATTTCTTTATTAATTAAACAGAAGTTAAGATTAGTTGCCGACGGGAATCTTTTTAAGCTATTTTTTTTATTATGTATATTGCACTACTTTTTTTGATAGGTAATGCTTTTCACAACAAACTTCGAAATTATGCACGTACAATGCTTTTGCCACTTGTAATATGTTAGTTCCAACCACTGCATATTGAGGAAGTTTTTTTTTTGCATTTTAGTATAAAATTTTGTTTAAAAAAAATCCATTGTTTTCTTAAAACATACATTTTATTATACAGTCAAACCTCAATATCTCGAACTTGAAGGGAGAGGAGAAAAAATTTGAGATATCGAAAATCGCATGTTATCGATGATAGAATAAAGAAAAATGCTCTTTACATACCTTATTTACTATTCCATATTTATTCTAAAAACACTTTTTGCACTTTAATTTAAAAAAAGATTCAATTGTTGTTTGCTTTAGAGATGTGTAAGAAAGTTTGTCTATAACACTTTCTAAGTGGAATATAGTATTAAATGTCTCCTCTGACATATTCGGCTGCCTCTCAATAAATCTCCTAACAGTGTCCACTGCAGAAAGTGCATGTTTGTTAGTAACATTGGGCGGTAAATCTTCGATTTCCTCATCCTATTCTTCTGATAGTTCACAAGAAGCTTTCGTTTCAGCGATGATATTGTCATCCCACTGACCACACACTGTTACTGCATCATCGACGTTTACAAACTCATGAAATTCCATGTCATCAAGCTTCACGAGTCCGGTCAATCTGTTCCAGTCATTTTCGGTGTAGTTTTCAGCAGAATTAACGATATTGATTGTTTGACTACTTTCGTGATCTTTAATGAATCCAGACTTCTTGAAGCCATTCATTATCTTAGAGGAAGACACATCATTCCATGCCTTGTCAGATATTCTTTAATTTTAATATTTTTTTAATTTTAGAAAAAAAATCTACTCTATTTATGGAAAAAAAGTTCAAGTTATCGAGGGATTAGAAAAAAAATTCGTGAAATCAAGTTTTTTTTTAACATTGAGTGTATAGGAAATTTTAAGGGAATTTTTTTCTTCTTCGAGATATCGAAAAATTTGTGAAATCGAGGTTCGACTGTATATTGTAAATTTTAAAAAAATCATTGCTTTTACAAAGAGAGTACAATTTTTAACAATGAAAAAAAAAAACTTGTCGATTATGTAGTTTCTCAAAACAAAACTTTAATCCTTTTGAATAACGATAAACTACATACCTGTTCATAGCATTTGTTATGCCCAACATAGTGTTCTCCATCGTGAGATACTTCTGTGACTAAAACTTTTTGGGTACAACCGACATTCTTGTCATAACATGTGTAAGATTGGAAGTAATCACTCAAGGTTTTAGTTCTCTGTTTCACCTGCGATTAAAAACAAATTGTAAACAGGGTTCATACAGAGATCAGAAAAAGAAATCCAAGGAGTCAAAATTTTAAGGACTTATTAAAAATTTAAAAACTTTGTGTGAAAGATAACTAGACAGTTTTTTTTTTTTAAATTAAAAAGCAGTTATTATAAAGAACTTGCAAAAATTTATATTTTGCATAAGATATTTATTTTTAGCCCTTTTGAAATACATTTTGACTTAGTCAAACTTCATCAAGAAAAATAAAGTTATAATTTCACACATAAATGCATTTTCCAGCTTCAAATATTTTAATAAATCTTGTTGGAGTGCATAGTACAGATGTTAAAAGATTAACATAAAAACCTTTCAATCTTATATTTTTAAATTTGAATACATAAGAAAATCTAAGGCATTTTGTACAAAAAAAAAAGTAATTTATTAATTAAGTTTGCTTGTTACATGTAAAATTAAAATTATTTGCTGTTATTTTTTTTTAAAAAGTTTTTCTTAAACTATTATATTTTGACAGCTAAGTCATATCATTTAGTTTCCCTGCTTGGACAGCATATTCATCAGCGAACTTAGAAAGTTTGTCAATGTGACGCAATAATCTAAGGAGTTCCAAGTACTCCTTGGAGACTTTTTTATTTACAAGGAGTTTCTAAGAAGTCTGTACGCACCCTGTGTAAAGTCTTAAGCTTCAGTCCACTGGCATATCAAAATTAATAGATCAATAAATTCTTATTTTTATGCATTAAAAAATTTCTTTATTGAATATCATGTTTTAAAAAAATGTTTTTTTTTGTTTTTCAAATACAGTCACTTTTCCGCAGAATTTTCTTTTATTTACCTGATTTCCACCATAAACTTAAATATAGAAATTTAAAATAAATTGTACAAATGTGATTAAAGTAACTTAATTTGTTGCTTCAGAAATTTAAGACTCTTCAGAAATAGCATCTTTCAAAATGCTTCAATAATGTAATGATATGATCAATCAAGTAAGAGAACTTGATTGATCATATCTTCCCAACATAAGTCACAAATTATTCATTTTAAAAAAAAAATATTTAGTTGCCTTAGAAATTAGTGAAGTTCTTTAACTATATATATTAAAAGAAACTAAATAACAATTTTAAACAAAATATTAAATCACTTCAGATTAGTAGCTCTTAATAAGAAATTATTCTAATTGTAAGATCAAAAGGTAATGGCATCGTAAGACAACTTAAAAAGTTTGACTTATAAAAAAAAGTATTTTTCTATATTATAACATGTTTCTAAAGTTTTAAGTTACAACACAAAATTCAGCTTTTTTTTTCAAAACAGCTGTGGCATATCTGAAATAAAATCATATTTTATACAAATGATGGGAAATTAAAAAAAAAAAAAAAAAATGAAGTCAATAGACTTATTTGAAAAAACTCAGAATTATATCCTTTACTGGGGGGGGAGGGGATGTAAAAGACTTTTTAAACAACAATTACGTTAGTTAAATATATAAAAAGAATGTAAGAGGAGAACAGAAATGTTTCACATTTACAGGGAAAGAAAGATCATAATGACACTTATCGGGTATACGATGGGATGATTCATATAGTTGAAAACAGAAAAAATTAAAAATTCTTAGTGTTCTTTTAATCTTCTCAAATATTTAAATCAATAAACAAATAAAACAACATAAATTTGTCTGATTATTAACAATTTAAAATAGTAAGTATAAAATGTTTACTATTTAAAAATTTCATTCAACTTAAAACATAATTCACACCATCCTAAATAAACTATGAAAAGTGCAGATAATCAAAGGAAGAGAAATATGAAACAATGCTGATAGCAATAAAAAAATTAAAAGCCATAATGCAATGATTCAATCTTCATAATGAATATACACAAATCAAAGGAGAATCACTTATTTAAATGTTTAAGAACCACAAGATTTGCAAAAAAAAACATTATTCAAAATTAGGATGCCACTTTAATATGAAATGGTTCAATTAAAAATGGATTGATCAATATTAAAAATAAATCACATAATTTTTTTGATCGAAAGAATATTTACCTCTTGTCCAGGAATTTTTTTCATTTTTGCAGCTGGAGTGCCAGGTCTGGGAAAAAACTGGTTGATATATAAAACTGGAAAATGGTATTGTTTCACTAAATTTAATGTCTCCTGGAAATCCTACAAAAAGAAAATAAGAGCAATAATATTAGTTGCAAATAATAAAAGCTCAATAATATTGGCATTACTTGGTGAGCTAAGTACTTCTGTTGAAGATTCCTCTAGGAAAACCTATTTTTTAACCTAAACTGCCAAACTTTTATCCCAATCATTTTAAAATCTGATTCTATAGAATCGGAATTACGGATGTTTTTCAACCATTCTGGCAATATTAGCAACTGAGTTAATTGTTTTAATTTTGATATTCTTGAAGATATTAGGCTCTTTAAATATTCTACAAATTTCCAATTTAAAACGTTTTCACCAGAAGTATATTTCTTTAACACTGCCAAGTATGCTTCTGAAAACCTTTTTTTCAAAAACTTATTTTGTGCTCTCAATTTTTAGATAGTAGCCAGGTTTTTGGTTGATATATAAAATGTACATTGAAACTGGCCTATTTTATTTTATAACTGCCATTGACCAACCCACCCGATTTCAACTTTAAACTATTATTGGTCACCCTCGTAGCCTTATAATTTTAAACCTAATCTAGGAGACAAGGGAACTCCTAGATAAAATATTGGGAGAAATTTCCCTTTGTGGAGGACTTTCTTATGGAAGTAACTCGCATTTGCGTTATATGGAGAGGAAAACCTCCAACAGTAAGACTGACTGCAAGGGGACCATTAACTGTGTACCACTGAGGATATTTTACACCAGTGCGAGCCGGGAGCGGCATTCGAATCAACCAGCCATCGCTGGGATTCCAACCCAGTTCATCTGATTGAAAGGCAAATGCTCTATCCCCTGAATCACCACGGCTCAGAACTGGCCTATTAAGAGTTTTATAGATTAGAAACTTTTTTTTTTCTGGAGAGAAAGTGAGATCTTAATAAAGTGTGAAATCCAAAAAGTATTTTGTTGGACATAAAACATAGGATTTCAGAGGTAATGTTGTATTTAGATAGCTAACAAAGGTAACTAAAACTGGAGATAGTTTTAAACTCCTGATGGCCAATTTTTAGATGATTGAGTGTATCACCAGAAGGTGTTTTCTGTACAGGATATACTTTGTTTTAGGAATCATTTACTGCTAATTCGATACAATTTACAGCCATCCTTATATAGAGAAGGCTCCGTTAAAAGCTAGTACACTCCTACAACAATAGACTAATCCTATGATCCCTATTTACAGTGTAGAATAATAAAACTATAGATGTAATTATTATTTTACCAGAATAGCACTCTGGAACTGATAGTATGTAATTCGGCTTTTTTCACAGTTTGACTCTCAAAAAATATGTGAATCCATTCAAATGATTTATATATAATTTTTTTATTTGTTTAACTCTCTATGAACTTTTGTATCTGCATAGAAAATATCAGTTGACGTTTGCAAAACTTTGAGAGCTCCTATTAAAGAAACTTGCTTATTTACAATGAATTTTTTCCTCAGGCAGTTAAAAGGGGGTATAAATCATATTTAGGGACTTTTCTCATGTTTCAAAACATTATCAAACTAATTTTTTTTAAGACATGCTCGCTATAATACACAATCTAACTAAGAATAAAAAATAATAATTTGTAAATATAGTTATTTAACATTCCTTTTTCTATCTTTCTTCACAACTTTAAATAGTTTAAGAAGCAATAAATGAAGTTAGACAAATTCAACTGAATCGAAGGAAAATGTCTATACTAAAATCACAACTGAAAAAAATATTGATTATTTTTGTCAATTTACAATGAAAATAGAAAAAGCAATAAATTTATGTTTATAAAAGTTATATGTTAAATAAAAAGTTGAAAAAAATACAATTTCTTACCTCTGGTGTTTCTGTTGGAAAGCCACAAATGATATCAGTAGCAATAGTTATATCAGGAACTCTATAGAACATAAAATAAAGTAGTATTAAATAAGAATGTTTAGTTAAAACAATAAGATACAGTAAAAGTGTATAAATAAATTTATCAAAAACTGAAAAAAATGTGATACTTAAACGAGAAAAGGGGTCAAATAATAAAATTATAATTCTTGCATTTTTCTTCCGAAATAAAACTTGGAGAATATTATATTCCGTTAACATGTCTTTGTTGCCCTTTTCCACACCAGTATAAAGTTTAGATACATCACAGACTTAAAGTTGTAGGAATTCTCTTTATTTTACCATGTTGTTAGGGCTTTAATGAAACTAGAAATCGCCTAATGCTAAATTAACATCTTCACATAGAAGGTTTTATGAAAAGGAAAGGAGAAATAATGCATTTTTTATTTTCTTCCTTGTTTTTATTAATTTTTTTTCTTCCAATTATTACAGTAAAAATTTTAATTTACTTTATATTCATATTCAACATCATACAGATCATTAAATTTCATTCAAGTGCAGTTAGTCAAGAAACTGAACATTCCTTCAAACTTTATCTTAGTTCTGTAAAAATTTGGTTTGGGTTGCTTAACAGGGTACAGCGCTTTCATTGAATATTTCAGCTAGCTTTCCTCAGTCAAAAAGTTGAGCAGTTTTTATAGGTTTAATGCTAGTTGGTCAACACTGTTTTGGATCTGACTAGTTTGGTATATACCTAGTTATATTGACCATCGGATTCAAACTATCAGCAATAAAGAGAGACAGTCGAGGACAAATTTGAAAAAAATTCTTAGAGTTAATAAAGAAGATGAAGCAGCACAGAATAGATAATATTATATTGTAAATGAAGTCATTTTCCTAAAAAAGAAAAATTTTGTGGACATACAGCGATTATGAAATTTTTTTTTTCAATGCCAACACGATTGACACTCGTTATTCGAGTGTCAGTAGGGCAAATTTTTTGGCCACTCTTTCAGGGCACCATATTAGGTGGGAAAACGTTGCTCTCACAGTAAGGACAGAGAATGAAAGAACATTCATGTCTTGACTGGGATTTGAACCCAGGACTTTTCCGATGTGAGGTCAGCTTCCTGACCACTACACAACAGTCCGGTCGGCATGGAGACAATTGTAATTTATGTAGCTTTCCACATCTGTGGACAATTTATAACACCCTAAAAATAGTTAATAAAGAAGAATGGTATGAATTACTCAAAGATAGGACAAGAGTGCCAAAAATAATTTTAAAAAAAGGAATTTTTTTTAATCTTTGACATTTTCTCAACAATATACACAATAATATTAAAGATTTCACATAAAGATGTTTGTTTCTTTTTTTTTTAATTATAATTTTTTAAAAAATAAAAATAACAATGAATTTTGATGTTTGGAAAGTAAAAATTTTATCTAATTGTTAAAAAATGCCAACATGTCAAACTTAATAATATAAATACGCAATGACATAAATATTAAATCTGGCATTTTTGCCAGTTTCAAATCTGCATCTAATGAGAGAAAATTACAAACTTTCGAGGAACAGAAGCTGACTGTAATACTAAATAAGGATAAGGAAGTTCAGCAAAAGAGGAAAAAGTAATACATAATAAAATCTAATTAAAAATAAATAGTAATGAAAGTCTAGTTTAGAAATAAAATTGTAACAAATAAGAAGATCACATGAAAGATAAAATAGCAGAGATGTAAACCACTTTGAGTGCTGCAATATATTATATAGTGGAAGAGAGTTCAATAATAAATTTTGGAGAATTCAAGTAAATTCTGAAAATATTTTATAAACCTTACAATGAAATAACCAGAAAAATTGGGCATTATAAGAGTGTATCAGCGAAGCACCATCCTCTTTGTCACTGGCAAGCTAATAATATTCTACACTGTTCTTTTCTAGATTGGTACCACATTCCTTGAGCTTGAATTGAGGATTATTCACTTGGATTATTTAAAAGGAGCTTATTTTTTGTTTAAAAAATTTGGTTATGCACCCTGCATAAGTTATAATTACATTTTTTTCTCCAAAATACAATGATTAAATAATGTAAATAGCAATAACTTATTTAAATATAAGTTAATTAATTTACCTTTTCCTTAGGAATTCAACAACTAATTTAAAATCATCTATGCAATATTCTCGTTTCATTTCTCCCAAGACATAATCACTGCCTGACTGAACTGGGACATGCAGGAAAGAATACACTCGTGGATGGGCCAAAATTTTTGACATGTCCTAAAAATTATTTAAAGCAGAAAATAATTTTGTTATAATTTTACTAGTTAAAAGATAGTAACTATTTTGCATTAAACAATAGTTAAATTTGTTAATTATAAGGCAGAGTAATATTTACAGTGCATACATTTTTTTTATCACCATTGATGAATCCATAATTAATGTATCAATGTGCCAAAGAAAAAAATAATATTATGTAAAAATTTTATTCATATGATCAGATTTTCTCTAATTTTCATTCTCAAAGGTTCAAAGAGTGACCTCAAATGTAATTAGTACTAACTATTAATTAAGTTACGAAATTGGACACAAAAACATACTATCTCCAAAAAAACATAGATAAGACAATATCTAGAAAATATGGTTCCAATAATTTAGTCTGAATGCAGTTAAAATTTGGGCACCTTAACATTAATTTGTACTTTATCATATATAAACTTTTTTATCCTCAGAGCAAACTAATTAAAAAAAAATGTTCTTTTTTTCTTTTTTAAATTTATCATTTCATTTAATAACGGTAAAAAAAAATTTTTTAATGTAAGATGTGCATATTTTTATATCATTTTAAACTATGCAATTTCAAAAAACAAAATTTGAACCAAACAAATAAAATAGTTTTCTGTCCATAAAAGCTCAATAAAGTGTATTTTGAAATCTTTAACCATTTTTACAGATTCCGTATTTTATCAATAAAAATTTCATTACTTTTTATTACATAATATACAAAAAGAAAAAGTACAAGTTGATTATAGTATCCAAATATTTAAGGTATGATTATAAAATCCAAACAAAAAAACCCATAAAAAATTTTAGTTGGTAAATTGCTTACGTAATAAAATATTTAGGATATTATTACTACATAATACATACTTCTAAATGCTCTAGTATATATGGTGGATTTGTCATTCCAAGCCGAAGCATGCAGTCATCTGGTATTACCTCTACTAATTGATAAAGCAATTTTGGCAGTGTTTCCCCTATATCTCTTCCATAGGCACCTGTATCTTCTGAAGTTATCCAAATTTCTTTGACACCCTCTGCAAAGTATTATTATTCAGTATTAAAAAACATAGAATAATTTTCAGAACATGATTAGAATAAGCAGTTAAAAAGAATAATTAAATGAAATGCATATCTTTTCCAATTAAATAAAAGATGACAGTTTTACTATACTGCAGACATTGTTTATGGAGAAAAAAAATATGAAGAAAAACAGTGAATTTGATTTAATGGTGAAGCAAATGATTGTTTTGTGCATTATAATTTAAAACATAAACTAAATTTAAAATTGAAGTTTCAATAAGTTCGTTTTTCTTAAACTTTGGTTTAATCTTAAAATGTAGTATTGACTGTTTTAGATGCACTTTCCTACACTGCAGCATAAAATAATTTTCAAAATTTGTTGAAACATGAATTTAACTATTAATAATGATTAAAAAAGAATTAACTTAAAAAAAATTTCAAAATTTAAAAAAAAATATTGCATCCTGACAAAAAATTTTTTTTATTTAAATATATAAAAATTTAAATTTCCACAATTATCGAAAAATTCTAGTATATTGCAAAATATATTACATTTAGAAAACAAAGACCATACACAAGAGAGAAGCACAATATTACCAAATAGATTCTTACAAAATATTTGAATGGCCTCAAAACTTAAATTTCAAACATATTTTTTCATTCAAAAGCTAACAAAATTTATTTTTAAAGTACCAAAATAGCAGAAATTCTTTTTAGAAAGATCCCAGTTGCTTCACACTTCTAATCAAAGTTTCACAGCATTATACTATTTAAATCATTGTGATGATTTAAAAAGGAAAAGAAAATCAAATATCAATGCAATCCGAATGAGTTCGAAAGTAATAACTTTAATGAATACAACCGTGATAACTTTAGTGAATTCAACAAAGGCTTAATTATTCTTTTACCTGAACAATATCCATTAAAAATTGTATTAATATTTTGGTTATTCTTAAAATGATTACTTTAAAATTAGGTCTCTAGTTGATGATATTCTAGCAAGAGTGTACCTATAACCAGATTCCATTTATAAAATACAAAAAGGAGAAAAAATATATACTTAAAGCAGAAAATTTTGACAAGTTAAATATAAATAAAAAACTTCTCCACATAAATAAAAGTAAAAATCTACCTATCTTTTCTCTTTTAACCTAAAAACAAAGAAGGTGGGTTTCAAATTAATAAAAAATATCTATAGATTTTATGTATGTTTCTTACCGCTCATTGCGATTCCAGTTCAATATAGTCAAAAGAATGAAAACAGAATATTTTTTTAATAGAATATTGAAGCACCTTCTTCACAATAATTTTCCCCTATCTAGCAATATTATTTCAAAACTATATTTATCAGAAAATTTTTCATTGAGACACAGTTTTGCAATACACCTTCTATTCACTAACAAGATTCCATTCAGCAAAAAGTTCTTGTCAAGGTCTTCAAGCAAAATAATTTAACACAGGTAAGGGGAAAAAGACAAATAAAATTAATTAGTAAAAAAGTCAAGCTAAAGATCAAGTTAATACAGTTTAAAAACATTCTAAAAACTACAAAAATTTAAAGAAGTCAATTAAAAATATCATCGTTTCTTCTTTCATTATCTATTAAAATATAAATTGACATGACTAACCAGTACAAAAATTAATTTAATTAAAAATACTTTATACTTAGAATTAAATACATTTCAAATGCAGAAATAAAAAGAAGTACCTGCTATTGCTTGCTTTGCACGATCAACAATTTCTTGAATTGGATAACTAGCTAAGTTCCCTCTAGCTTGTTTTGTTTTACAGTATGTGCAATGATTTAAACAACTGCAATTGAAATTATAGCACTAGTTAAAATCAATAAGCTATTACCCAGAAAATTATTCATCATAGCATATAAATTTCTCATATATGAACTCAAAACATACTAAATTTTAAATATAATTAATCTCCGATACATGCAACTTTAAGATATATTTATAAATTTACATTTTGAATCTTTTGGAAATTTGTATTAAGAATATTTTATAAATTTATATTTAGAATATTTAAGAAAATCATGTTTGGAATATTCAGGATAATTATATTGGCACGAAACATGTTGGCACGGCCAAGCGGCTAAAGGAACTCACTTGGCAAGTCGGAGTTCCTGAATTTGATCCCTCAAGTTCTGCCGATTTCTACCAAGATTTCAGAGGCATTTCAATGTGTACATAAGTAATTTAAAATTTTAGTTATTATTTATGGAATGTTTTAGAAGTTTCTTGAACATTCTCTTACGTCATTTCCGTTTCCTTATAGGTTAAATAGTATGTAGGCACTATATAGGTATAATTCATGCCTTTCGAGTGGAAGCAGCATTTACCATGTTCCTTGTATTCTAGATGTTTGTTAATAAATCTGCTCTACTTGCCAGCACAGGGCTTCCACTGGATGAAAACAAGAAAAATAGTTGCTTTAGTTGCATCATATATGAAAAAAAGTCTCCTAAATAGCCTCCAAGATATATAAAATAGGTGCCAACATCATATCCTCCTCTTACATAATTTTAATTATTTGTGCTATAAAAGTATAAAATTCAAATAATGTGCAGTTAGATACTCATATTTTATAAAAAATGTACACTTATTTGTGGATTTACCAACAATATATAGATAGAGGAATGCTGAAGGAACTGCTGTAGAAANCATTTGTATAGCATGAAATTCAAATAATCTGCAGTTAGATACTCATATTTTATAAAAAATGTACACTTATTTGTGGATTTACCAACAATATATAGATAGAGGAATGCTGAAGGAACTGCTGTAGAAAACTTCCAAAATATTTGAACATTTTAAAAATATCTATTTTTAGTTTTATTCTTTATGAGGCATAAGGCTTCAGATATTATATAAGAAACAATAGTTGTAATTAAAAAAAATGCATTGAAAAAAAAAGCTTGAGACTAAAAATTTTAGGCATTATAAAAAATGAAGTAGAAATGACGTTTACTTTCATACCATACCATAAAATAAACCATAAAACTTTACCATAAAATAAAAATTTGCATATAATAAACAAAATATGCATTCCAAAAGTACTTAAATAATTTTCAACAATAATATGAAAGGAAAATTATTATATAGGTACAAATAAATTAAAATTATGAATTTTATGATTGAAAATGAAGTGGGAAAAATACAAACTATGTTGTATAAAATGTGAAATTTATTATTTTCTTAACATTTTCTTGGGGCTTTCAGTATAGAAATCAATTAAATTTGTTTTCCTTTCATGAACAAGTTTATAAATTCTAACCAATTCAATTTCATGTTCTCTCTCTGTTACTCATAATTTTTCATCAGCTTCATGAATTGGCTTCATGAGTTAAACATGAATTGGCAAGCAGACACAGAAGCTGACGAACTAATAAAAATTCACGTTCTACCGCGTTCTGCTCCTCACACCCTCATTCAAAATTAATGAATTGAAAAACACAGGGATGAGAGCAGCTAGAAAGTAAAAAAGAGGAAATCCAAGAATGAATATATATATATATATAAACAAAAATTTGACAAAAAGAGTGAGATCTTTAAACTAGTAAACCATGTGATTATAAATCCTGATGATTAATTTTAATTTGTATGAATATATAAATATTAATCACATGCCTTAATTTTAAATTGAGAGAATATGAATCCCGATATGAGGCTTTTAAATCATGTGAATATGAAACTCTATATAGAATTTTAAGATATGCAGAAATACAAATCATGATGCGTAATTTTTAGAGCACGCAAACACGAATCACGATGCATAATTTTCAAGTTGCGCAAATACAAATCACAGCAAGCATTTTTAAAGCACGTATAAATACGAAAATCGATGCTTGATATTACAACCGCAAAAACTTATCACGACATAGAATTTTAAGCTCGCATGAATACGAATCGCTACATAGGGTTTTGAAAACCGTAAATACAAATTACTATATTGGATTGGATTTCATATAAATACGAAAATCGATGTTTGATATTACAACCGCAATAACGAGTCACGACATAGGATTTTAAGCTCGCGTGAATACGAATCGCTACATAGGGTTTTAAAAGCGCGTAGATACAAATCGCTATATTGGATTTTTAAATCTCGTAAATAAGAATCGCAATGTACGATATTTAAATCGCCTGAATAAGACTCGCAACGTTCAACTTTGAAATCAGGCAAATGCGAAAATCGTGAATACGAATCGCTACATGATAGGGTTTTAAAAGCGCGTAAATACAAATCGCTATATTGGATTTTTAAATCTCGTAAATAAGAATCGCAATGTACGATATTTAAATCGCCTGAATAAGACTCGCAACATTCAACTTTTAAATCAGGCAAATACGAAAATCGATGTTTGATAATAAAATTGCGATTTTAAAAATGCATAAATGCAAAACGAAATATTGGATTTTTAAATCTCGTAACTAAGAATCATAATGTACGATGTTTGAATAGCGTAAATAAGAATCCCATTGCGCAACTTTTAAATCAGGTAAATACGAAAATCGATGATGGATATTAAAACCGCGAGAGACTGGACTTGGAAGTTCTAAAAGGCTAGTTTGTATAGTCTTTGCTTAGACATAATAAATAAAAATTTACAAGATTAATTGAATGAGCAAATAAATATTTTCACCCCAAATCCACCTCTATTATTTTATTTATTTATTTTTTCGTTTACTTTCATGCCAGACCACAGGGTCATGACGTCTGAATTGCAAAAATACGAGCTATCCGGCGGACGAATAAAAATACAGTAAATCTTATTTTCTGTGAAGAGAAAATAGCTAAAATAAGTAAAAATACGGAAGGGTTCGCAGCTAGGATGTAGTTTGAATTTTTCGTTTATCTTTGAAAATCGTAAATAAATATTCGTAAATAAATATGATTATTTTATTTCAACGATTGAATTTTCAAAAAAAAAAAAACAGGATATTTATTTTTTTTAAAAAAAAAAAACTTTTAGAGAATCCGAGTTTTTGATAAAAAGGCTGAAATTTGAAAGGCAAAAGCGAAAAAATCTCATCCCTGTATAAAGATCAACCAGTTTTATCCCAAGGAAATGATGTTTTGAGAAAATTCAGAGGGAGGAATGAGGACTTCAATGCTTTCGCTCTGCGGAAAATTAAATTCCTCATAAAATATTTTAACTTGTTCAAAAANTGCAAAAATACGAGCTATCCGGCGGACGAATAAAAATACGGAAAATCTTATTTTCTGTGAAGAGAAAATAGCTAAAATAAGTAAAAATACGGAAGGGTGGGTTAGCAGCTAGGATGTAGTTTGAATTTTTTGTTTATCTTTGAAAATCGTAAATAAATATGATTATTTTATTTTAACGATTGAATTTTCAAAAAAAAAAAAAAAGCGGGATATTTATTTTTAAAAAAAACTTTTAGAGAATCCGAGTTTTTGATAAAAAGGCTGAAATTTGAAAAGCAAAAGCGAAAAAATCTCATCCCTGTATAAAAATCAACCAGTTTTATCCCAAGGAAATGATGTTTTGAGAAAATTCAGAAGGAGGAATGAGGACTTCAATGCTTTCGCTCTGCGGAAAATTAAATTCCTCATAAAATATTTTAACTTGTTCAAAAATCAAAAAAATTTCCGCGGAAATCTGCGGAAGAATCTCATCCCTGAAAACAAGTGCAGTTGCAATACTTGACCTTGAGTCATTATTTCGTTTCGTTGGCTGTCACTATGCATTTTAAAAAAGGAAAAGCAGAAATGAGAGGATTTTTTAAAAAATAAGAAAAATAGGATATAACAGGAGAAAAAAAAGGAAGAGTGCCGAAATAATGGAAAAAGTAGGGGAAATATGACGTCTGTGGTCCCTGCAAACTTCAATATTCCAAATCGAACGGAACATCAAAACAAACCGATCCAAAATTGTAATTACTTGTGGACCCTTATTCTGCCACACTACACATAAAAACAGGGAGTCTTATTTTTATTTGCTACAGAATAGGTGAATTTAAAACTCGAATTTCTTTTCTCGGCTTTAATTTGCAGCTGCTTAGTTTAGACATTTGAAGAAAAGAAAAAGAAATATTGCAATTTAATTTATCTATCAAGTTTTTATTTTGTTTATTTTTCTAACTGAAGCATTTCCAAATTTAAAGCTTATCAAAAAAATTACGATCCCAATTCGACAAAACGAATATCACCATTACCTTTTTTTCTATTGTAAATCGCTCTAAAAAAATTAACTACCTATTTTGTGTAATTAAAGACAATTTTTTTTTATTTTGCTACTTCATTCAAATTATAAGAGGGGAAAAAACGTAATCCTCAGAGATATTACATGAGGAGCATTCACGCAGTGTGAATTCCAATTCTATTAGTCTGATTGGTTAAACATGTCTGTCTTGCTTTTGACATCAGTGAGGAAGAATAAAGCTTGGATAAAACGAAAACGTGCGGCAAAAAAAAAAGTGGGGGAAGAGGGAAACTCAAGATGTTATTCTTAATTTTAGTCGCTAATTGGCTTAAAAAAGTCACAGATTTTACGCAACTCATTGCAAATTAATTGTTTTTACTCATATTTCTACTAAAATAGTCGCCCTAGTTGCTATTGCTTTAAAATAGTCGATTTAGTAACCTTTTCAGTTGCCAATGGCAGCCCTGCCAGCATAAATTATATTCTTCCTATGCAAAAATATTTAATAAATATTTTGGAAAAGTGAATATTTAGGATAAGAGATTGTTTTTCAAATTACTTAAAACATTTTAAATTGGTTGTTAGCATATCCTCAGTGAGATTTTATTAAAATTTAACTAACTATATTAATGAAATTCATTTAAATGGACGATACAATGAACCAAAAAAATAAATAATTTTAACATAAGTAATTTTAACATAACTTGCTTCTAGACAGTAATTGCAGTTAAAATTAACTAACAATTTCTTGATTTTTTGAACAATTTGTGTAAAATTTAAAATAATGGATCATAAGTAGCAAATTTTACCATTAAAATTACATATTTTAGTTTTATCGCTAATAATAAGATTACAGCAATAAAAATACTTATAGCAACAGATGAAATTAAATTTTGAAAAATACATACATGAAACAAAAATCGTGTAATTGTAAGAAAATCGGAAAAACAAATGTTGAGAAAAGATACATTGAATAAATGAAGAACAATGAATGAAGAGACATTAGAATTTAAGTAAAAAGTGCTAATCAGGACTACTGAAATAAAAGATATAAAACAGCTAACAATTTATAAAAAAGATGTTACTATACCCAGTATTGATAGGGATAATTTCTATCAGTTCATTTCTTCTAACTTTTGGTAACTGCAGTGATGCACCACCAAGTTTTTTACCAGAAGCTCTTTTACTTCCAAGTAGTTGAACAGAATGACCTTAAAAAGAGGCAATAACAAAATATATAATGTGGGTGATTTCCTCAAAACTTTTGCCCAAAATATTATCTCATAGTTTATTTATATTGATAATGTTACATTAAAACCATGCATTTAAGTATACAAAATGACCAGCAATGAAAAAAGTTTAAAATTAAAAATTTAGATACAGTTTTAAATTATAATTGCATGGAAAAATGTAATTACTGTCCCTTCACTTAATGCTTTAAAAAAATAAGAAAATATTTAATTTTTTCTCTATGAATCAGTAATTAATAAGTAAATTAAAGGAAACATTTGAAGAAATATTAAGAATTTTTACATTTTCATTGTAAAAACATCTTTGTATCACTTAGATTTTTATATTATCTTAAGTAAAATCACAATATTTATATTTTAAAAAAAATTTTAAAACACACACACAAGTTAAAACACCAAAACTCTTGCTTGTTATTTTAAAATGTGTTTTTGGGTACTAGGACAGTAATTATCAAGATGGACAGTAATGACAATATATAATTTTTTTTCTTCTTAACTATACCATTTACTCTACAATAATTTATAAACCTAATAGACATTATTTGTTTTACATTTCAAAATATAATTTGTATATTTCTTCTAAATTATTGACAATTTAAAAATGAGTAGAGATTAGCCTTGGTGGTATTTTTTGAATGACACATAATTTAAATTTTTGTTTATTTTATCTGTGCAACCAAAAAAAAAAAACTTTTCATCCAAACAGTCGAATAAAATTTTAGCAAACTTTCTACTTGGGTAGAAGTTCAATTTTTAATCTTTTTTTATTACCTATATACATACAATTATTCTAAAATTAAGAAACGTAGACAAATAAGTAAAACTGAAATTGCATATTTCTCTAATACGTAAAAATTGTTTTGTTTCTTAAAGTAACAAAATTCTTATTTATACTCACAATTTTTTAAATGAAAACTGACCAAAAAAAATAAAATAATTTAACCTTTTCAATTCTGAGTGCTTTAAAATATTATTTAAATTATTATTTATGCATTAATTTATTTGAAATATATGATCTAATATTACTGTATATAAACTAATAATCATAAAATAATGTGGTATCAAAATATTAAGATACAAAAATTTTAAATTTCAAAGTGACTACTTTTGATGTCACTGCATACGTGACAGTGAAGTACAAAAAGTAAAAGCAATTGTGCAAATATTCTAAATAATGCAATTAAAACACAAAACAAAATGTATACATAATTATCTAAACAACACAATAATAGTTAACAATTTTATCTCAATAGTATTAAATAGCTGTCAGAAATTTGCTCTTAAATTTTAAAACTTATTATTCTCATGTTTATTAACAATGTTATAAAACATAAGAACAATGTTACTTATAAAAATCATCTTTTCTTATTGTCTTTTCTTATACATGGGAAAGTAATGATATTTTACCAATATTTTATTTTTAAATACAATTTAAGAGCAAAATGTATTTGAAGCATATTTTTTCAACTCCTTGTGAGTATTTCGAGCAAAACATACCATGAAATAAAGAAAATAAATGTTTATAATAAATATTGCTTAAGGACGCAAAAGTTAACAAATTGAGAAAATAACCCATAAATATTCAATATTGATCAACGAGAATTGCTTACTTAGTAAGAAACTATAAGAAACTCTAGTAGTCTAGAATCGTTAATAAGACTTGTACTTCTTACCTTAAAATGCTCAAATTTACTTTTGTATTAGTACAGTAATTAACTTTTACATGAGTATACAGTAATATCTATTGTACTATTTAATATACTGTTAGGTATTGATTTGTTAACTAGATACCACAAGAAAATGTCTGCATCTGAAAATGATGACAAATGTTTATCAGTTACATCTAAACTCAGTTAATTATCTTAAACTTTATTTTTAGCAACACTTAAAAACAAATTTACAGTTCCTTTATGTTTTGTGCAAACTGATTTTTTTCCCCATTATTATGTTTTTTCGAAAGTTTAATTTTATTTGTGTAAATTAATTATAAAAAGTCTACAAGGGACAAATTCACTGGTCAGTGGAACGTTTTTAAGCAAGCTATGTCTGGTACCCACCGAAAGGTTGAAATTCTATCTGAAATATAAGTCATTATATAGTAAATATATATTTTAAAATATCAGATACGTTTTAACCTAATATTATGTAAAAAATATATATATTATGAAAAAATTTAATAAAAGAAAAGAAAAATACCTTTAAGCGTTTCTTCCACAACTTCAACTACACGATCAATTTGCTGCACACCAATCATACTCAGACTTTGTAAATAAGGAGTTTTGGGAGCAGCTTGAGAAACACATCCAGCAACAATAACTTGCTTATTCTTTTTCCTCCCTTCCTCGATAGCATTACGAAAGTGATCTTCTGCTGGATTTTTTACAGTGCAACTATTTAATAACCAGATATCACCAAGATCAGAATCATCTGAAAATCATATAATAAACACCTTTTATGATTCGAATTGTTTTGAATTTTCAACGATAGTAAATAATAAATAAATTTGAAATCATCAGAAGATATTACTTTATGTGTATGAAATGATATATACACCCTTCATCCAACTGAAATCTGATGTTATAAGCTGAAGCCGATAAATTGTTATTACACAAAAATACCAAGAAAAACAAAAAAAATTATAACTAAAAAATACTAAAGTAATTTCAACAAAACATTGACAACTTTTATTAAACTTAGGAAAGTAAAAAAAATTAAAGCTCAACTTGTTTTTTTTTTTTTTTTTTTTTGTTTTTTTATGTGATTTGTACGATAAAGTACCCTGTAAAATTAAAAATACATTATTAAAAATATTATTCTGGTTCTAACCAGCTATTTCATAATAAACGCCCATAAACTGCAAAAAAATATTTTTTATAACTCAAATATTAAATCCCAAAGCAAACCATTTCACAAAAAGAATGAATAAAATTTTCAAACAAGAAAACTACGATTATAAGGATTGTTAATGGGTTCTTTTAACCTAGTGAATTTTACCTGCTGATTTTCAAGTGACAGTGCAATTTATACCTACTGATTATCAATGTTCTTTAATTATTTCAAATTTGCTCAATGTATTAATTATTTCAAAAGCTAACGTTTTTATCCTAGTTTTCGGCCATCTCAAGAAAAATTCCGTTGTTGTGCAACTTTTGCTTCATTCATAAAGATTCATGACATTTACATTTAGTATGTGGCAACATCCAGTGAAATAATGGTTTAAATAACTTTTTGAACCTTTTTTTTAAAATCAAATGACTTATTGAGACTGAAAATATTATGTTTTGAAAGTGCAAAAAATATTCAATACTTATTTTAGAGGGGTTTTTTATAGCAATAACAAATATATAAACTAATATTTCAGTTATTATGTTGAAATAAATGATTGAGTGAGGATTTTCAAAAGAGATGTTACAATAACATATCTCTGGAATAGCAAAGATAATTTAATATATCCATTAAAATGGAAAGGTAACAGTAATAAATACCATGCTTATTTAAATTAAAATGACAAGATTAATCATGTGTGATATGATACTAATTAGGTAGAACAGTTAAAGTCACAAATAGAATAGTTATTAAAACCAAGATGTGTTTCAGTGCAACATAGTACTTCTTTTAACAGTCTAATTTTTTGCTTTTCTCACCAACTTACATAACTTATCGAATTTTACAATCTGAGATTTTCCAATCCATGCCATTTTATTATCCTGATGATACTGCACATGTTGCACCGTGTAACAATTTTTAAAACTTATATTTTTATTAAGAAAAATGTCACCTGTTATACTGTATCCTGCTTGATCCAATAAACCAGCCATGTATTCACTATCGGAGCTATTATGAGCACAACCCCATGTCTTTACATAAACTTTCTGAGATCCTATAAAATATAATTTTTTTCATTAATTATTTAAAAATACTTCATACACTTTTAATTTCTAAAGAAATTTTTTTTTTATTTCCAATGGCAGAGAACTTGACATAAAGGGGAAAAAAAAAAAAGAAAAAAAAAATAGTCATTGTCTCATTCGGCCTCGAGCCTCCCAATATCGCTCGACCAAGGAACTCCCACGCAGCGCTTTGCAGTGCGAAATGTGATGACCATCCATGATGACGTGATCCCCACAGAAATAACAAAAGGGGTCCGGGAGGACACCAATAGAAAATAGATGTCCAGCCAGACAGTCATGCTGGGTAGAAAGTCTGAACATCGCAACCGCATCATGTCGAGGATACTCCGGAATACTCAGCAGATCTAAATGTCCCCAACTTTTGGAAGCAGTACGTGTCCTTACATCTCTATAAAATCAAGAAAACACTCTGTTCTTAATAAGTCACTTCATATTACAAAAAGAAACGTTATTATTCATGAGCTGCAACACCTCAGTGCCTCTCTTCGCTAGTGCGTCTGCCCGCTCATTTCCACTAAGCCCACAATGAGCCAGAACCCAGTGCAGAACAGTCGCTTTTCCCAATTGTTCCAGTTTTTTAATGGATAATTGGCAGTCCAATATATCCCTAGAAGATGGGACGAGTATAGAGCATATGGACTGAATAGCAACTCGGGAGTCAGATAAGATAACAGCATTTTAAAATTTATCACTAAGAACAACTTTCTAAAGAAATTTAGTTCATGCATTTAAATAAAATACAAGATTGCAACTATAAAATCAGAAAGAAAGTTTCATCAGTCCCTTTTGAATTTTTACATAAAATAACTTCAAGAATGAAAACTGAAATAAAAAAATTACAAAATATCTATTATTTTAATTAACATACATATCTTATTTATTATTCTAAACTAAGATAACTCGTTTACATTAGACCTATTTTAGCACTTTAATTCTGCAATTGGAAATCAAATAAAAACACATAAGTTAAGTCAGTAAAATGTCATGAAAAAAATTAAGGTGAAAAATTAAGTTATTATTGATAACTACAGATTTTCCTTTTAAAGGTTGAATCTATAAACAAAAATGTATGGTCTCTCTCGATTATACACATTTTTCGATACTGGGTGAAATTTACAAAAACCTATTAGTGAGACAGAAAAGCATGTCTCTAATAAAATTTTGATTGAGAAAATCAACACTGATAACAGTCTATGATCTTTTGATTCCCTGCTTGTAATTAGAGACAATTCTGATTGTAACAAAACTTTGCATCAGGATTCAAATAAATGTATTTAATGTAAAATATCATATATGCAGATTATTAATTGATCATTACAGATGCAAAAACTATTTTTAGTCTAACTTATTATACGTTTACTAAAAATTCATACCTTAACAAACAATAAGGATTTAGATGCAATAACAGCAACATTCTGTTATGTTTTGATAACCTCTGCTCTCAGGGAAAGACCAGTTAAAAACCCAGTTTTCCCACCAACTCCTTGATGTAATACTAGGCCCAGGAAAGCTGTAGTGCAGCCGAGAAAGATAACTACATCCAAGGGTTAACAAATGTTTCACAGGCCCAGGACAAATTTTATTGCACGCCTCTTAAATTGCCATATAAAATGTCTGCTACTTTTTTACTGATATTCTAGTATTTCTAAATTTAGTATGGAGTTAACTTGTGTACCCTATCTTATCGCACTAATGAGAGTAAGACCTGGATATTTGGCTTTTTCTAAAAAAAAAAATTCAATTACGAAAAACAGTAGTATATCTAAGATTTTTCAGAAATTAGCACACAATTAAACAATGAATATCTTAATTGAACTTGACAGTTTCTAGGTCAAACAGCTTAGCTCCAACATCAAGTTTTCAAATGTTCACAAGCTGGTCTTACCCAAATTTTCCCTACGTAATGTTTTTTCAAAATAATTAAACTGTGTCGCATAACAACTGACATTATCATACATTTACACTCGTTTATTATTTTCACCTTGCAAGCACTTTTAAAAATCAAGTGCGAAAACTTTAAACTTATTCCTTAATACAGTTTAAATAATAATAGTATAATACATTATCACTTACCAGGTATTATACTGTCTGCAAAAATTTCTTCTTTGGGCTCATTCTTCCTTCTCACTTTATTTACAGGACTTGATAACTTAACTTGTCCTAAATCTTCAATATCATCAACGCCTTCTTCATCAGGAATACCCATTGCATATATATCTACACTAAAAATGAAAAATTTCGCATTGACAAAAACACCAGTGTTTTATTACTGAGAGTATTTACTTAACAAAAGAGTGAAATTTAAGAGTAATTTTAACATATACGATAAAATATAACTCTGTCAAAAACTATAAATATATATCAGCAAGTATAATTAGAAAGTAATCGCTTGGTAAACAAACCAACGTGAAAGACGAATGTGTAAATTTTTAGACAAAATATAGAACCTAGCTCTTGGTCATTTAATAACGCTTTGTTTCAGATTTTTCAGTTGCTGTTTTAATAAGCATAAAAATGAATACTAAAAAATTGTTGAGTTTAATCCGTTGACAAAAGTTCTGTATACGAACATTGTTTCTTATGATCTCATCTGCAATTTAGAATTAGCTTTGACCTAACTTTCTAAAACCTGTTTCTAATATGTGGTAGGGGTTCCGCAGTGGACTGATCGTTAAGACGCGGCTCCGAAATCAAGTATCACTGAGGTCAGTGTATGGGTGGGTGACCACTTGGATCAATCTGCGTAGGGACTGAGAGTGGGTGGTATTGGTCCTCGTTAAACTGTTCTATCGTAAAGTGCTCAACTTCGCGTGCAGGTCGTCTGGCTACCGACGCGGGCTGCCATCCCCTCTGCAGAGGATCAAAATTGTGATGGCATGTCTTCGGATCATTCTCAACACAATATTTGTGGTAGGTATTTTATTTACGTAACACTAGAGTTGCACAATGGGCAAATGGCGACGGTCTGGGTAACATCCATGAGGATCCATTGTATAGGGGATAGTTCCCGTGCTTTGGTAACCCATCGTGCGCACGAACTTTACGGTGCGACGGTTAAACGAGGACCGATACCGCACACCCTCGAGCCCAACGCTGGCTGATCAAAGTGGTCACCCACCCGCTTTCTGACGGCAGCCAATGAGGCTTGACTTCGGTGTTTTACCTCCTTTTAGTTAAAGGCTTATTATTTTTTAAGTGTTAAAAAATGCGGCTTTTTTTTTTTAAATGCTGAAACGTTTTGAAACAATATCGTCGATAGGATGATTATCATTACGAAGCAAACTAAATTATACAGGTTTGCAAATTATAAAGACGAAATTCATCAATCAACGTATCGGGTCTTAAAAAACGAAGCGCATTTATCATATTTTTGAAAAAAAATTCAAAAATACCATTGGAATTCATATATCAAATAATTATAAATTTCGAAAAAAAACTCATTGTCATGTCATTGAGAGCAAGAATATTTTAATCGCATGCGATTCGCATATGCGATCTCACGCTTATGCAATTCACGCATGCGCTAACAGTGCTAAATATTGTGCCCATAGTGCCTTGCTTCACTGGTGACACTTTGTCCATTGATATGGTAGATCATGGAAGTCAAGCATCATTGGCTGTGGTCAGTAAGAAGGTGGATGACCACTTTGATCAGTTTGCAAAGATACAAAGAGCGTGCGGTGTCAGTTCTCATTAATCTGTTCTATCGTGAAAAGCCCATCCTTGCGCGCGCGTCGTCATGCTACCAGAGCAGTCGTGCCACCCCCTCTGCAGAGTAATAAAATTGTAATGTGATGTAAATTAAGTACTTTTACTTCTAATTACTTACTCTCGCTCCGACTGTACTTTAAAAATTTCATATTTTATTTTCAGGAGAAAGAAAGTGATAGCAAAATTATTTCATTATTGATTTTATCAGAGGGAACCAAGAATTTAATAGAAAATTTACTGTTTGTATAAAGAAAAAAAAATCTCTATTTGTGAATTTTTATAATAATTTTCAAAATATGTACCTTTATAATACAAATTCGGGTTGCTCCGATAGTCAGCCGAAACATTCAAAGAAGGAGTAAAAGATATCACGATTTCTTTTATCTCGTGTTCTATGGAAAATTTGCCATAGAACATGAAATCGCAAACTCGTTGGGAGAATAAAAATTGCGAAAAATCAAGCAAGCTTTTCAATCTAAGGGGGGCTGAAAAGTGGGGGCCAGTCGTGAATAGTCATAGCATAAGATAGTCTTCAGCAAACATCAAAAGTACAACTTCTAAGCATCTTCAATTGCGTTCAGGAA
The DNA here is from genome assembly GCF_043381705.1 of Parasteatoda tepidariorum. NCBI lineage: Eukaryota > Metazoa > Arthropoda > Arachnida > Araneae > Theridiidae > Parasteatoda > Parasteatoda tepidariorum. The sequence goes on from NC_092213.1 coordinate 23,508,272, forward strand.
TCGTACCTGCATTGCTGTAGACTTAATAAGGTCGACTGGTGTTACTTCGAAGAACTGTGCTAATAATTATTAAAATAAACCTTTTTTTTATTCCGCAAGTCAGTAATGGTCAGTTTTTGCAACTGTTTTTTAAGCGAGACGCTAAATCGGAATCTGCATGGGTTTTCCTAGACTTTCGCTCAATCGAATATTATTAGCGACACCATGTTCTATCATAATATATATATACATTGTTTCTTATGATCTCAT
>NC_092213.1:23509246-23540894 GCF_043381705.1 Parasteatoda tepidariorum
CTGGTGGGAAAGACTTTAAAACAAAACTTACAACAGTTACTTTTCTCAACAACTGAAATTTAGAATAGTGTGATTAAGAAAAATATGTGAACTGTTTGCAATTTCAAATTAATATTGAAAAGCACAGGTTTAGAATTTTCTACAGTGAAAAGTTTTCGGAACTTCAGTGTTCAAAAGAGTATACAAAAGCTAGACATTAAGAACGTATCCAATGAGCGAGCAAAGCGAGCATCGGATTGCGAAGCTATCCGAAATGAACTGCGAAAGCAGTTCCAGCAGGGGGCGAAGCCTCCTAGTTTCTTTTTTAATTTAATTTCTTTAGCTTCTATTTTTCTTAAACTAAAAATAAATTATATCAAAGATAGTTTCTAATTTAATTTTGATTCTTTATTACTACAGTTTTTCCTTGTAAAATAGACCAGCAAGTGAATTTTCTATTCATTATTTGTTTCTGGATATAAGAAATGAATTGTATTAACTCTATAGTTTCTCTCTGTTTTACTTTGATTTTGAAAATGTCTTTCAAAGATTAAACACTACATAGTTTTTTATTTCACAATTGTGATATTTCATGGAAATTTGATTCATTAAGAAAAAATCTGCTCAATGTGCAGAGAAAATCAAGTGCATAGTTATACAACAGCATATGAAAGCGTTCAGTTCGGCACACACACTTGGAAAACAGTTTCGCCAGCCAAAATTTATATAGATTTTTTGGGATATAAATAACAAAAATATTCCAACTGCTAATTGTCTCTTCCCAATTACTTCTTTTTTAGGAAAACCCAGTAAAGAAAAATTTAATAATTAACAAGCTTCCACAAATTTTAACAGTCAAGTGCGAAAACTTCAAACTTATTCCTTAATACAGTTTAAATAATAATAGTATACATTACGACTTACCAGGTATTATACTGTCTGCAAAAATTTCTTCCTTGGGCTCATTCTTTCTTCTCACTTTATTTACAGGACTTGATAATTTAACTTGTCCTAAATCTTCAATATCATCAACGCCTTCTTCATCAGGAATACCCATTGCATATATATCTACACTAAAAATGAAAAATTTCGCATCGACAAAAACTCTAGTGTTTTATTACTGTGATTATTTACTCAACAAAAGAGTGAAATTTAAGACTAATTTTGACATATACGATAAAATATAACTTTGTCAAAAACTATAAATATATATCAGCAAATATTATTTGAAAGTAATCGTTTGATAAACAAACCAACGTGAAAGACGAATGTGTAAATTTTTAGACAAAATATTAAACCGTGCTCTTGGTTATTTAATAACGCTTTGTTTCAGTTTTTTCAGTTGTTGTTTTAATAAGCATAAAAATAAATACTAAAAAAATTGTTGAGTTTTATCCGTTGACAAAAGTTCTGTATACGAACACTGTTTCTTATGATCTCATCTGCAATTTAGAATTAGCTTTGACCTAACTTTCCAAAAACTGCTTTTAATATGTGGTAGGGGTTCCGCAGTGGACTGATAGTTAAGACACGGTTCCCAGCACACCGAAGTCCCGCATCACTGCTGCGGTCAATGTGAGGGTGGGTGACCACTTGGATCAGTCTGCGTAGGGACCGAGGGTGTGGGGTATTGGTCCTCGTTAAACTGTTCTATCGTAAACTGTTCAACTTCGCGTTCTGGTCATCTGGCTACCGACGCAGGGGCGCCATCCCCTCTGCTGAGGATCAAAATTGTGATGGCATGTCTTCGGATCATTCTCAACACAATATTTGTGGTAGGTATTTTATTTACATCACACTAGAGCTGCACAATGGACAATTGGTGATGGTCTGGGAAACATCCCTGAGGATGATCCGAAGACAGGCCATCACAATTTAGATCCATTGCATAGGCGATGGTTCCCCTGTCTTGGTAACCCAACGACCTGCGCACGAACTTTACGGTAAAACAGTTAAACGAGGACCGATACCGCACATCCTCGGGCCCGACGCAGGCTGATCAAAGTGGTCACCCACCTGCTTTCTGACGGCAGCCTATGATGCTTGACTTCGGTGTTTTACCTCCTATTAGTGAAAGGCTTATAATTTTTTAAATGTTAAAAAGTTTGCCTTTTTTTAAAAAAATGCTGAAACGTTTTGAAACACTATCGTCTATAGGATGATTATCATTACGAAGCAAACTAAATTATACAGGTTGCAAATGATAAAGACGAAATATTTCATCAATCAACGTATCGGGTCTTATATAACGAAGCGTATTTATCATATTTTGTAGAAAAATTTCAATAATACCATTGGAATTCATATACCAAAAAATTAGAAATTTAAAAAAAAAAAGCTCATTTTCAGAAGAGAGCATTTTCAGAAGAGAGCAAGAATATTTTAATCGCATGCGATTCGCATATGCGATCACACGCTTATGCAATTCAGGCATGCGCTAACAGTGCTAAATATTTGTGCCCATAGTGCATTGCTTCACTGGTGACACTTTGTCCATCGATATGGTAGATCAGTTTGTAAAGATACAAAGAGCGTGCGGTCACAGTTCTTATTAATCTGTTCTATCGTAAAGTGCTCATCCTTACGCGCATGTCGTCATGCTAACCAGAGCAGTCTTGCCACCCCCTCTGCAGAGAAATTAAATTGTAATGTTGTAATGTGATGTAAATTAAGTACTTCTACTACTAATTTATTTACTCTCGCTCCGACGGTATTTTAAAAATTTCATATTATATTTTCAGAAGAAAGAAAGTGATAGCAAAATTGTTTCATTATTAATTTAATCAGTGGGAACCAAGAATTTACAAGAAAATTTACTGTTTAAAAAAAGAAAAAAAAATCTCTATTTGTGAGTTTTTATAATAAGTTTCAAAATATGTACCTTTATAATACAAATTCGGGTTGGTCCGATAGTCAACCGAAACATTCAAAGCAGGAGTAAAAGATATTACGATTTCTTTTATCTCGTGTTCTATGGAAAATTTGCCATAGAATATGAAATCGCGAACTCGTTGAGAGAGTAAAAATTGCGAAAAATTAAGCAGGTTTTTCAATCTAAGGGGGGCTGAAAGTGGAAGCCAGTCTTGAATAGTCATAGCATAAGATAGTCTTCAGCAAACATCAAAAGTACAACTTCTAAGCATCTTCAATCGCATTCAGGAATCGTACCTGCATTGTTGTAGACTCAATAAGGTCAGCTGGTGCTACTTCAAAGAACTGTGCTAATAATTATTCAAATAAACCTTTTTTTTATTCCGCAAGTCAGTAATGGTCAGTTTTTGCAATTGTTTTTTCAGCGAGACGCTGAATCGGAATCTGCATGGGTTTTCCTAGATTTTCGCTCAATCGAATATTATATATATATATATTATGATAAAAAATTAATGGAAAGAGGAAAAGTAATAAAATAAAATGTTTTTAAAGATATTTTAAAAAAACTTTTTATTTATAAAAAGAAATATTAAAAAAGCCGGAAAGCAAAATAATGAAAAGATAAAATCACGCCATCAGCCCACACGATTATATTGGCAAAAGTTAGCGTTTTTCAATGTTGCAGTAATATAGCGAATGAAAAATATATCAATACAATGGTGTGAGGAGCACCCGAAAAAATTGAAATGAAAATATTGTAGAGCACGATTAAGTAAAAAAAAAAAAAAAAAAACGAAATGAAACATATCAAGCAAAAAACTAAAAAATAAAATGCAAGTAAAAAAAAATATATATTTTTTTTTAGTATTATATACTTGCAGTTTATACGCAGTAAATGAAACTTATTATTTTTCTTAATTTTCTTCGTTTTTCTCACTCTTCTTCTTATTCATTTTGTCTTTATTCTGCTACACACACATATATATATATANCATTTAAAAACTTTATATCTTTTTCCTTGTTTTATCTCTCACTTTATATATATATATATAATAGTAATGCCATTTTTGTTTTCAAAAATACAAAAACATAAAATTGTTTTTCTTTTAATTAGTATAAGATTATATGAACTTTTCAGATTAGTATTGATTTTTTTTCTTTGAAATAAGTTATTAAATCCTACTTTCTCCACTCTTTCGCGTTTTCTTTTCTTTTTTAGTGATTTAAAATATTTCCAATTTAAATTAGAATCATTAGTTAATTATTCTTTATTTTACGATTTTATCTGCTAAGTTTGTTACAGCAGATTTTAAAAAAATAATGCATTTCATTGATTTAATATTGGTTTTCAGGTATTAAAAATTTCATGTGTTTCTATAACTTTTTTTTTAAAATTTAGTTTTCTTCGTCTGTAATTTTCACAGTACTAAACTTAATATATTGTCATATTTATTAAAACCTGTTTACACTTTATGAACTAACTGAATGAACAAATTAATTAATACCTGTTTACACTTTATGAACTAACTGAATGAACAAATTAATTAAAAGCTGTTTACACTTTATGAACTAAATATAAAAAAAAACTACGTTTTATTTTCCGATCCGATAAATATTTTGAGCGCTGTTTCGTTTTGCCAGTTGTATGTTTTGTTTTAAATTTATACTGTAATTTCATCTGGAATTCTTCACAGTTCCGCTATGTTTGTATATTATACTATGAAGGCATCATCATAATTTGATGAGGGAAAAAGATTATTTATTTTAATAAATATAATAATAATAATTAAGATTAAGCAAATAAATTCAAAATCACAAGTTGTTGATTTTTTTTAAAAAATAAAAGCAAAACAATAATCCTGTAGAATTAGTACGTTCAAATATAAATAAAAATTTTTCTTTTCCTTTCTTTTTCCTTAAGACGTTTAAAGCCACTTGAGCTCTTTTTTGCTTTTCATTTAAAACTTGCAACCTTTAAAAATATATTGAATATGCTTTCTTCTGGTTTCTATCAGCTTTATATGAGTTTTGAAAAGAGCCTAAAGAGAAAGAAAAAAACAAAGAAAAGACATCCTCCTGAAAATTTGCAATTTGCAGTAAATCACGAACTTATTACTTTAAATGCTTTTTTTTTAAAAAAAAAAGGGGGAAAAAAAGAATAAATTGTAGCAAAATAATGTTAGGAGATATTGAGGTTCTTTTTAAAAAAAGAAACAAAGCTAAAACAGAATTCGTCATACAATTATGCTCATAAAATCTGTGGTCAACATTTTCACTCTAACTTAGATTCCTTCACAAAATTATAATTTAGCTTCTTTTTTTTTTTTTTTTTTTTTTTTTTTTTTTTTTTTTTTTTNTTTTTTTTTTTGGTAATAGTTGACATGCGCGGAATGAGCTTCGACAAGATGGCCTTCTGCAAGTTTTAGCTTCTCAATTTCAAACTTTTCAGAATATAAGTCTAAGGTAAATCTGCGTACATGTGTACTAAAATATCATTCAAATTTTCGATAGTAAAACTAGAAATGTTTGGAATTTTTACTAAATATCACGTGATATGATAATCCTTGCGTAAAAAAAAGGAATATGCTCGTAGATAACAATACAAATATTAGTTATGGCATGATATATATGCAATTTTAGCCGTAAATAATTTTGTAAATGGAATTAAAGTGTTTTTGAAAGAGATTAGAATATATTTTTTTTCTGTTGCAAATATTGCTTTTATAAAGTGCAGTAATTCTTACCTGAAATATCAGTTTGGGTGAAAGAATCGCTTAAATAAATATTAAACGAGTAAAAAGTTCTTACCAAGACCTACTGAATATAAAAAGTAAGCTCAAAACTAAGACAAATAACTATTGCATCAGTGAGAAAAAAAAAGAAAGATCCTAAAGTTGCATATGTCGGCAGTGTCAATCAAAACATGTTTAAAATATAAATATATATTAAATCAATACAAAAACTATCTATAATATTAACATCACTTAATTTTTTTAATGCTTCTTAGGTGTGCATTTACGCTTATTGAGAAAATTGTAATTTATTTCAATTATTTTGAACCTTTTAATGAAACTTCTCACTTTCACGAAAGTTGTTTATATTTTAGGTATAAAAAGAGGCAAGAATTCGTTGAATTTGATTCATTGTAAGAAATTCCTGTTACCCAGAACCAGTGTGGCTTATGAAATCAAAATGCCTTTCATTGACTATAAATAGATTAATAAGATTCAAAAACAGGATACATAATTGTTTGAAAAGGGTTATTCCCATAAAGAGCAGACTTAAGAGGATATAAATTTAATTTTATGTAGATAAAATAGGAATATATAATTCAAACACATTCATAAGACAAAAACAATCATCTATCTGTAAACTATAGATTCATTTGAATTATATTTTACATTCTGCACTAGCATTTAAAAGAAATCTGTATCAAAACCTAGTTTCAATATATTTTATGCGGTTTTGTCGCTGTGAAATAAACATTATGACTATACAACTGTTTGTTCTTGATTATCACCAGGACAGATGCAAGGTGGAGGTGGCTTACAACGCCGATGATGATGATGGTGGTGGTGGTGGTGATGATGATCAAGATCGTGCGAATTATCATCAAATCGTCCGTGTCCACTACCATGCTCGCCATGCTCTTCATGACTATGATCATGATGATGGTGATCATGTCTCTCACTATTATCTCGCCTGTCCCCACTGCCGTTTTCATTGTGATTATGTCCGTGATCGTGATGGTGGTGTTCATGTCCCCCGCTATTGTTATGTCCATGAGCACTGTTACTTTCATTATGATTATGTCCATGATTGTGATCATGATGGTGATGTTCATGTTCCTCACTATGTCCGTGATCAATGTCATTTTCATTACGACTACGTCCATGATCGTGGTCATGATGATGGTTCTCGTGTCTTTCTCTATTGCTCTGGCTATGCCCACTGCCATTTTCGCTGAAACTGTGTCCATGGTCATGATCATGACCATGATTTTGACCATGACCACTACCAGTATCAATTGGGTTGAAGTTATGCCCACTTCCATGTTCACGGTGAGCATAACCATGATCCTGTCCACGAGTATCCCCGTGATCGTGACCTGACTGAATGTGGTCGGAACCATGGCCACTACCATGTTCATGTTCACTATGATTACCTCCTTGATCGCGGTGTCCATGATGGTGGTGGTGTCCCCGAGGTCTGCATCTTTCATTCTCTTCACTACTTTCATGACTTTCTTCGCTACTAGAATGAGTCCTCGAAAACTGGTCCGCTTCAGGAAAGACGAAAACAGTTGTTTCATCACCTGGCAAAGTCGTCGGCAACATTGTTGTAATAGTAGGATCTATGGTTGTTTCATTATTGCAAATGCATGGTGGTGGTTTCGGGCATTTACGATGTCGACTGGGACGGTCACATGGTTTTTTCTTTTTCCGACATTCATAGGAGGCTAATAAAGTGACGACGATGAAAATAAAGAGAATACTTCGAAAATTAAACATAGTTCCGTACTCCACATTCGGATCTGAAACAAAAATGAGTCCGGAATGATTTTAAATGAAGATAGTTTGAATAAACAACTCAAAAGATAGAGTTAACAGATAAAATAAAGAGATTAGCAAGAATAATAAACAATAACGCGATCTTACATTTTAAATGTTTAAAGGGTCATCTGATGCTTAAATAAAAAGAAAAATTAATTTGCTAGAACGGCAAAAGGTCAGCTTGTTATCAAATAGGTCACAACATCCACTCAGCATCTATTACTAACTGTTTTTCTCAGAAATCTTTAAGAGATTAACAACACGTGGCATACTTAATTTGCTTAAATTTTAAAGAAAAAAAAACTTTTTTACTTTTTTTTACGGTTTTTAAACTTGGTTAATAATTGGGAGTAAATAATTCTTAAAAAAAATTTTTGATAAATTTTTCTCTTCGTAAATTAGGCGATAATTAACTCACTGAAACTGGACAAAATCCTATTTTCAAAACGGTGATTATAATTTTTTTATTTTAATTTTCAAATTAGGATGAGTGATGCTTTTCTGTTTTTACTTAAAGAAAAAGAATTCCTAAATATGATAAGCGCATGGCACGACTTACATTTGGATGAAATAAATCCCATTTAAAACTTATCAGTCTAATGTTCAGTGCGGAAAAAAAAAATGAAAATAAAAAATCGTAACACTTTGAAAAATTTTTAAGTTCCGGTTCTAAATTCTGGCTGTATAAGATACAATTAGTGAATCCGAGAAATCATTTAAGTTATAAAATCAAACACAAAAATGTACTTTTATATTTTCAAATAAGCAAATAAACATTTTATTTTCAAGGAATTTGGATTCTTAATACCCAAATCGTGTGGGCTAGCCGCAATTTGAAAAATACTTTTCAACACGTTTCGTCAGATGGCCAGATGGAAATTTGGAACCCACCATGTTATTTATCGCTTTTTGATTCTTTCACAATATTTCTAAAACAAATTTTGCTACAAAAATAATTTTAAAAAATTTCTTGATTAACTAAACATATTTCACGCTAAAATAATTTTTTATATCAAGAGTATAATATCAAAAAAAAAATTTTTTTTGGGGGGGGGGAAATAAAATGTCAAGAAAAAATATAATGGAGATAAAATATAAATAATGTATTTAATACCTATTATAATTACAGAAAATATTTTCCTCCTTCTGTGTTGCCGCAACTCATCTGCGGGCTTAAGAAAAAGAAATCGAATTCTTTACTATAAAAAACGATCCTATCTTTTAAACCGTTCAAATATTTAAATTTTTTATCCCGAAACATAATGTCTTTTTTCGGGTCGTTTATTAAATTGTAATAAATAACTATTTAGAAAAACATAATTTGGTCGGGTTCTATTTGCTACATATAAAAGGTCACCGACGATTTCCATATAATCAGTCTGATTTTCTAAATCATCAGTAAGATTAAAATATCTATTTTCACCTTTAGTTATTGGGGGTTATTTGTTTCCTTACATTTTTTCAAATCATATTTTTTTCATTAAAGATTCAATGTAATGAGTTTGACATAAACCAATTCCACCTTTTTTTGCGAAATCTTAATAACCTAAAAATTTTGAACCATTAGTTGTTTCTCTTAACCCTTTCTAAAGCCGTGGTAAGTATACTTTTTAAAGTCTATGGTGAACTTCTTTACCACTTTTAATTTAGGTTTCCATTTGCTAATAACTTCAGCTTTTTTGAAGTACGTTTGAATAAAATTGGCAGCCATTTGTAAATTTAAAAAAATGTCTAAAAATTATAAAATATATAATTCCTTTTGAACATATCAGCATTTATAAAATTTATTTTTTAAATAAAGAAAAATAAAAGTCAATAAGTTCCTAATAGGTCGTGTTAAATTTACTTACCACCAAAAAATGACATTTTTTTTAAAAATTAGTTTTTTTTCCTTCTTATATCAATTATTATTCTTATAACAATTTCAATTTCAAAAATACTTTAATTTAATTTTACTAGAAATAAATGGCCCGTTAAAGGGTTAATTTAAATGTTTGATTAAGTTTTTAAAAGATATCCTTATATAATTTCGAATCATTAGAAAATATTTCCAAATCATCCACATATACACAAATTGAGAAAAAAGTTTTTATCAGTAATTTCAGTAAATACGCAATTGTCAGATGCAAATTGAGTAAGGCTAATCTTTTTAAGTTCATTTTTTTTACTTCATTTGCCAATTTCTACCATATTTACTTCATATGCCAATTTTCTTTACATCAATTTTTTGAGGTAGACCATAAATACTCTTATTTTTGCTAACCATACTTATCTACAAAAAGCTGGAGGTACTTCTAGATATTTAGTTTCATCAATATCACCATATACACATGCAGTTTTAATATAAAAAAAATTTACAAATAAGTACAATTTTGTTGCTGACGCAATTAATAGCCTGAATGATTCAATATTTACCACAGGTGATTATGATTCAGAATAATCAAAATTTTTTATTTAATTGAACCCATCTGCAAACAGTCGAGGTTTGTGAACTTTATGATATCGACATTTTTTATTAAATTACTTTTTATTATTTTTTCATTATTAGGCCTATCAATTAATTCGAAAACTTTATGCTTCTTCATCGGAAGAAGTTTATTTTCCATTAAGATTTTCCACCCCGAATATTTATTGTTATTTATCGCATGGTTATAATTTTAAGGAACAGATGATCCTTTCAAGGCTAAGCTCGCGTTCGCGGACAATTTATTTTTTATTCTTTCAGAGCGTCTTAGAGCCGGAGAATTTTGATTATTTTCATTTAGCAACTCCGTACTTTCTTGAGACGATTTCTGAGAAAGAGAATGTTCAGTCTCTGATGCAGTTGGAGGGTAGTTTTGGGTTTCAGTTTCAACTTGCTGTTGAGATATATTAAACTGGGTCAAATCCTTGTTCCATATGCATTTTTGTTTGTTAGAAATTTACTTCCTCATAATGATTCGTTAAATTTGACAAATTCAAGAATAGTATGGATTAAAATATTTAAGAGGTTTATGGTATATTTTTGTTTTTAATTATTGCCCTTCCAATTCAAAACGTTTCATATGCGTTTATGTAAATCAATAAAGATGTTAAAAAATTATTCAATATGTATATAGACAAAAAAAAAGAAGAATATTTACTAATACCACACATCAACAACAACAACGAAAAAATAATACAAGAATAATACTAAAACGATTTTTTTTTCTTTCCTTATTCCTTTTTAATAAAAATTAAAGTCACGAAACGTTCGAAAATGATATCATATTATGATAGGGAAGTTAGTCCGAATTAGTGGTTAGTTGAGGTAGCATCATTGTAGCATTAACCTTCTGCTTTCGGCGGGGACAATATGTGGATCATATGTGGTGGTATAACATGGCACACCGTAAGCAAAGGATTATGCATATTTTTGGCCGTTTCAGATAAACTTCAATTTGGATCTGATGCAGTGAAATTTATGCCAGAAAAATGAATAAAATCGTTTAGAAAAAATTGATTTATTAAGTAAATATTAAATAGAATACGGTCACATTTAAATATTATTAAAATAAAGAAAAGAAGTATCTTAAAGGGATCAAGAAAATTATACTTTTCACATCGAGAATATTATGTCGAGATATCTAATCAACAGTTGGACCCCAGTCCAAATCGCCAATAATTCTAAATTATTAAAAGTAAATGAATTGCTCAAAGCGGACAGTTAGGAGCATGGGAAGAGATACATTGGTGGCGAATTATCGAAAGATAACATAGCAAAAATAAGCCAACCCCCGATAATCAATATTAAATTTGAAAATAATTTGGCGAAAGCGAATCGCCAAAAAGACAGTGAGAATTAGTATAACCCTGTAACTGAAACATTTTTGTTGTAAGAAATGAAGAATAAAGAATTATAAATAGATTTTTGCTTCTGATATAGTCGAGACAGTGAATTAATGAGTAACATTAGTATTGTTACTCATAGTATAGTCAAAGTTAGCCGTTACATTGAGTGTTAAGAAAATAATAAAATATTTTATATTCGTTTTAATAAAATGTAATAAAAAATAAATAATTGGTTTAATCTAATAAAAACTAGATGAAGAATGATTAAAAAAATAAGTTTAAGAAATTAAAGAAATTTTAAAAGCCAGGAAATATGTAAAGCTTATTGTGGCATGACAAGTAAGTTGTACAAAATGTTTTATTCTTATTCTTTTCTCCGAATTTTATTATTTCTCCGAATTTATGATAAAAAATTATCAACATTAAAATGATGTTTAATTGTACGTTCTTTTTTTGATACATATATTTTAAAATATAATCTTTGAATTTACTTATCGTTCAACACGTAAGAGTAATAGGTGTCACGCTCATGCGTGTTACGTCTGTTTACTCTGTTAAGTAGTAAGGAACCGATTATCCGGAACGATCGGGACCATCGCTATTCCGGATAACTGATTTTTCCGGTTTTCTGAATCGCTATAAAATGCTGCTTTTTTCTTGTTAAACCAAACAAAAAAAAATATTTTGAAATAATCTTAAAAAGAAGAAAAAACGATGAAGGAATACACTAGTGATTATTTCCAAAATGATGGTAAGGTAAGCACTTTCAAAAAAGAAAGAAAAATCCTAAGATCTTATGAGGAAAAAAACATTTTTTTAAAAAATGGCGGGAAAATTTATCGAATTTCGTTCCGGTTATTTGGTTTTCCGGTTTCCTGATTTGTGGATAACGGGTTCTGTACTGTATTTAAAAGAACTTATGCATTATACATTTGTTTACTCTGTTAAGTATTTAAAAGGGCTATTATACTTACGTCTACTCTGTTAAGTAACCTGGTAATTACTTGTTATGGGTATAATTTGTTATGGGAACGTGGATTACATTGTAACCATATACATTTAACGTGCACCAGTCACCATTTACGACGCGGGGAGTCTTCGGCCGGCTGGATTTGACCTCCAGTTCTAACGAGCGTGAGTCCTGCGCCCTGCTAGCCAGGCTATCCCCTTCAAAGTTATTAAATTAAAACCTCCCTTTTTAATAGCAGATTTGAATTCTCCATGAGAAAAAAAAGAAAAATCAATTTGATCTTTAGGTTATTATTTTTTGGTACACAAGTGTATAAACAGGTCTTCTAAGTTTGAAATGATTAAACATTTTTATGATTGAATAGGAACTTTCCTTTTTTAAAACGGCTTTGGATTTTCCGGGGGAAAAAGAAACCCTATTTGACCTTAAGGTTATTGTCTTATGGTACACAAATCGCACTGCATGCACAGATTGATGCACTGACCTCCAAGGTTTGAAATGATTAAACATTCTTATGATTAAACAGGCCCCTCCCTTTTTGTTTGCAGATATGGATTTTCCAAGGATGGGGGAAACAAATCCAATTTGACCTAAAGTTTATTGCTTTTTGGTGCGCAGATGAAAAAGAGGTTGAACAAAGTGCGCAAAATGTAGCTATCTAGAGATATTCCTGCCACATCGAAAAATAACAATAACTTTTATAGAAAAATGACTCCAGAGCGATTTCCAGGTGTAATGCCAAGTTCAGGAGGCTGGTACATATCAAGTTTAGAGTCCTACGATAAATTTTTCAAGACATCAAACTCGTCTATTTTTATATTTTCTATATAACACGCATTTCTCGAGACATCGTCATCTTTAAATTTTATATCCCACTTTCATTTTGCGATTACAGTGCCATCTGTGTGCCGATATGTAAATTTCTTTTTTCAAGTTTGATGTCAAATTGGAATATTTTCTTTTAAAAAAAAGACAAATCAGTGGAGCTTCTTATTTTCGTTTGCTCCCACTCAAAACCCAGAGGGGAGACGGGATGTTGAGTTTATTTTTATTAAATGCATCTTTTGAAAATATTTCGCATGGGCATTTTAAGTCTTTTTTTTTTTTNTTTTTTTTTTTTTTTTTTTTTTTTTTTTTTTTTTTTTTTTGTTGCCCGGTGAGAATTTCCCGAGATATTTGACCGCGCCAGTACTCTTAGTAAGATATTTATAAAAATTATAGTTGTTGACTTCCACATAAAAAAAAAATATTTATATATTTTTTTTATTTGCTTAAGAAACTGATTTATTTCTTCCCCTTCTCACTTCCTTTTCTTCTTTTATTCATTCGCTGTATCAAAATATTTATAAACCTGTAAAATTGCTATAACGCTAGACAATACGAAACGAAGCTATATATATGATATCCTTACCTAGTGTTTGGCCACATGCTTATTTTGAAATTTTTTATTGCCGAATAGAAGGAGAGAAAGCACAATTCAGAGAAAGATTGCACGCACATTATCCAGAGTTAAGGCTGAATTCAAATCAGATACCTTCACGCTACAGAGCGTTTGATGGTCGAAACCACTCGGCTAAGGAGGTCCCTAATGTATCTAAAAATTATATTTCGCTTAAAATAAACAGAGAAAATACGAAAGACACCAGTTGAGCTGAGTGGCTCCGAGTATATAATGTTTACTTCACAATGGAACCGGGTTCGAATCCTAGTGATAGCTGGTCAATACGAATTCCGCACCCGACTCACACCAATCCCAGTGCTGACGTAAAATATCCTCAGTGGTGGACAGATCATGAGCAGTCCCCTTGCCGTCAGGCTATCGGTGGGAAGTTTTGGTGGTCTCAAATCCCGTGTTACGCAAATCAAATCCTGTGTAACGCAAATGCGGGTTAGCTCCATCAAAAAGTTCTCCACGAAGACGAAACTCTCCAAAACTCGATCCAGGAGTTCCTTTGTCTTCTGGATTGGGTTCAAAATTACAAGGCTAAGGAGTTGAACATTAGTAGTCATAAACCCAAAATTAGGTCGACTGTTCAACGACGGATATGAAAAAAACTGAGTTGAATGAAAATAGAGGCTAATCCTAAAAAAACACTCTAAAATTTTGAAGTGCGAAATTTGGACTTAACTTCATTTAAATGGATTTTCTTTTTTTCTCCGACCTAACACCCCTACTTGAAATAGGTATACCTCGTTATCACAGTCACCGCCACGGATCCAGACGAATGGCTTGGGGAGTTCTTACTTTAGACAAACTGTACCTAAAATCCAATATGGTGATGGTGGAGACCTCATTAAGTGTTCTTATTCTAAGCAAAACTTTTGAATAAGTTATATGCATCACTTTGTGTTTCAACATGCACACAAAGTAATAAAAATGCGAAATTGGTGTCACCTCTTTTTTGAAACGGTCAGGTGGAATTTATCACATGATCATAAAATTTTATTAAAATATGATATCATCAGTGTATGCAGTTAACAAATGTATAAAAAATTGCAGAAAATAAATACAGATTTTTTTCAAAAAAAAAATTGTATTTCATAAAATTTTACATTCCATTTGAGAATATAGATGGTTCCATGTAAAATAATCTCTATAAGAGCTAAAATTTTGCAGAATGATTTGGAAAAAATCTTCTATTTCTTCCTGGTTCTTAAATTGCTTTTTAGACGCATTTTGGATTCTTCACAATGGTATACTAAAAAATAAAATAAAAGCTTTATTCATAAAAACAAACTAAAAATACAATTATTTACTTTTCTCAATACATTAAATACTATATAAATTACAAAGTATTTTAATACAAGTTTTTAGACAAATGTAGTAATTTAATACCATGTTTAGTTATTTAACATACATCACTTAGAGTTTTCAACACACACAGTTAAGGCACTTGCAACTAATCACATTGTTGTATCTAATAATGTGGTTGTGCGTGTCGTGTTAACATTACAGCCTTAAGACTCTGGTTAAATATCAAGACGAAAAAATTCTCGGACCAGGCTTAGTTGGATACCCGCAAGCGACGAGCCTGATTGTCTGACCCACACGTGACGTTGCTCGCAAGAATCCAATCATTATAACGTGATCATAAAGCTAAACATATAGTTCTAGTTATTGCTCTAGTATAGTTTTCTTTACTTTCTTTCAACGTATTGTCAAGTTTTAAAAAATAATTCAAAATAAGTATTTCTATTGTCCAGCTGTAACGAGAACACATCCCGAAGAAAAGTCTGAGATTGTATGTTACTCTCAAAACAAGAGTAATCAATGGGAGATTATGTTGTTATCCCAGCGCAAAATGGTTAACCCCACATTCCTATTTTCAAAGACTTATGATCGTAACCGCGGAAACCACCAGCACGCAAGTCCGGTGCCTCGAGTAGTTCTCGGGATAGCCGGATAGTAGTTAGTCCTTCAATGATATTTCTGAAAATTTAAGAAATACCAATGAATCTTGTTTACTAAATACCAATACTGAAAAATACCAATTTATCGGTGTTCTTCAGATCAAATTTAGCGGGTTATAAAAGAATTTGATTACCCGTAATGTTGATGTTTGAGACTTAGTTATGATACTTTACATGTCTAGTTACAGAAAAATGCTAAGTTTTTTTAGCATCTTATTGAGAAGATTTCACCTTATGAGAGAAATATTGAACAGTTAAAAAAGCACTAAAATAAAATGCTTTGGATCATCATTATTGAATTTGTATGAACTCCCAAGTCTGCTCTCAAGCCAGTCAAAACCAGGTAAGTCAAATCTTAAGCCAGTGATTTAGCTTGGTCTAGATCTAATCGTTGGATCTAATAGTTGAATCTAGATTAAGATAGTTCTATACTTACTCCATCTTCTTCTACTTCTTCACCTTTACATTCGTGACCTTTAACACAAGGACATGATACTAAAAATTGATCCTTGTCTTCGTCATACCTTGATAAAGTTATACAACGCTTACCTGCAAAAAAGAATTCATGTTTGAACATGAGAACATGCTAAAAAACATCCGTAATTTTCATGAGCTTAAAATTCCGCAGAGTATAGAATTCCCAGAAGTTTTACTGAATCCGAATGAAGATAGGATATAGTTTAATACGTTGAATAAATTTAAATTTCAAGCTCTTAAATTCAAATTGGGGATTGGATTCTAAGATCTGTTTTGCATAAAATCTGTAGATTCCAATGTATAAAGTATGATTCATTTGATGCAGCCCATAATTCAAATTCTGGTGCATATATGTGGTTAGAATCCCTGATTTGATTCTTGATTTTATTTAATTTGATCAAATTTTGTGATGTAAAATTATATTCTTTAAAATAATGTAAAAAATTGTATACCTTACAACTCAAACTGTTTTTGAGTAATATTAAATAAAATAATCAAAAATTGTAAATTTTTATAAAAAGTTATTGTTATTATTATTATCATTATTATTATTATTATTATCATTATTATTATTATTATTATTATTATCATTATTATTTATTTGCATGGAATTATCTCTAGCTAAATGAATTTTATATTTGTGTGCGAAAACTTTACTTCAATTCGTTTAAAAATTATCGAGATATGGTGAAATATGCAAAAAGTAATATTAACATTAAAGGGTCCAAACTTTGAACTGCTTTCTGGACCTAACTAGTCTGACCATATTTCTCAGATTGACCATATTTCCTGGCTACTCTCCCCATATTTTGGGTGTTAGAAATCCGAATCCGTCGAGAAAAAGTTATGTTTATTCAGAGAAAGTATCTCCTAAACTAACTATTGGGACCATATTTCCCAGATTGGGGCAACACCATATTTTTGGGGATCAAAAATCCAAATAAGTTAAAAAAATATGTTTATTCAGAGACGTTTTTGTGTCTGATATCTTAACTTAAAATATCATCTGCACTAATTAATTAGTGTGTTTGATATCACCCCCTCGAACCATTAAGATTGAGTCCTATAAAGTGAAGATCCGACCATTAGATCAAATTTATTCTGGGTGGTCCATTTTTTTTATTTTGCTCACTGCCCGTCATTTGCCGTTTTGTTTACCTTTTTTATTTATTACCAAATTATTAAGACTCCCTTTATTATTTATTTTGTAGGTTATGGTATTAAAGTTTTAAATTGCAAAGAATAAAAATGAGAAATTAAAACAATGGTTTACTGAAGAATTATTTAGAAAAAAGAGTATGTCAGATACCTGCGCCGTATCTTGGGTAGCAGTGTGGACGCTTAAAAAACAAATTATTAAGACAACATTCATCTTCTCCACAGTCAGATTGCGTCTTACAGTCTTTGTGTTCAGCCAATGCCTAAAACAAACAAAAATTGTTTTGAAAGTTTAAAATAATTTTTCATTCATTTGGAATGAAGAAATCTCATTAATTTGTAATTAGTTTTAACCTAAGAGTGAGAAATGATGTTTTCTGTACGTATAAAAAAAGTAAAGTATTCCCGCAAAGCCCCATATGGACCAAAAAGTCATAGAGTTTCAGTACGATTCGCCACCTTTAAAAATTCTTCTGGATCTCGGGCCGGAGAAAGACCTCGAACAAGATGGCTGGATGACACTGATAAAGATCTCAAAGTTTTAAAGATTAACAACTGGAAAAAAGTCGCCTGGGATAGGGGGCGTTGGAGGCTACGCGTGGTTGAGGCAGCCAAAGCCTGTAAGGGGCTGTCGTGCTGAAAAAGAAGAAGATATTATGTTTGCATGCATTTAACATTTTTAAATGCATCTGTGTGTATAGATGTGTGAGTGCGAAGTGTTTTAAATGGTTATATCTTCATTTTATTTAATTTGCCATAAAGAACGTCTGTGAAGAACCGCTTGAAACCTTAATGTCAATTCACAGCAAAGTTTTATCCATGGAAATGAGAACATATTTTTCAAAATTTAAATTTCACCTTAAAATTCTTTACCTAAGTGATTAATACATGTTAAGTTTAAAAACTTAGAGTATAAGCTGAACTGAAACTTTAAGAACAAACTGTCATTTCTTACTCTGTTACTAGAAAGTTGAGTCACGTGTAATCAAATCGAAAATACACGCAATACTTCCTGTTAAAAGAAAATTATCTTTCAAAAAGATCCTTCAAAACAAATTTTGAATATGAACTTTTAGAGTTGCGTTGTAAAAAAGTTCTCAGTTTTTTTCGAAGATGTTTTTAATGTTTCTGAATGCTTAAAAATAAGTTTTTACGAGTATAAAGAGTCGGAATTTCAATGTTTTATGCCGACTTCGACTTGTATTCTAATAAAGTTATCGAATTCTAGTATTAACATTGTTACGAATCAAATACTAATTTATAATTTGAATAGTTAGAATTAAATGAATTTTTAATTAAATTTGCGACTTAGATCATTTTATTTCAATCATTTCGTATAATTTAATATATTTAATTGGAAACACTGAATTTAAACAATATAATTCTAAAAATAAATTTTTTTCTATGGAATGTTGGGAAAGTGTAAAACACACAGGACAATTTTAGGAAAAGTGCTAGATATATACTGATTGTTTAAAAATAAGTTTTTACAAGTATTAATAAGGTGGAATTATCTCCACACGTAGACACAATCGAAAGCTGATATTTCTCTTATCAAAAACTATGTTTATCAGAATAAAGGGAGGTGGAAATTAGGGATTGTATATTCGATATCTTCAATATTAAAATTATATTCAGTACTTATTTTCACGTTGGATAAGAATGTAAGTCAAATTTAAATTTTTTATTAAGACTGTAGCGATATAAATCAATTATGGTTAAATAATAATAATAAATTTTATTGGTAGATAAATTTGATTATAACTACAGATAAGATCATACCCATAAAAAAAGTTATTTAAATGCAAGCAGTGAACTTTCTGCTTGTCTTATGACTTATACATATGTTCTGACTTGAAAATGTTTTTTAAAATGTAAAAAATTTACAAAATTGTTTATATGTTATAAAATTGTTCTATTGTTTTTCAGTTTTTGTTCTTTTTATGTAATAAAATCTCATATTTTAGCATAATAGTTCAATTAAAATATGAAAAACAATATTCTCTTAAAGTAAACAATACGTTTATAAATTTTGTATTTGTTATTGCAGAATATTGAAATATATAATTCAGAAAACCAATTTATATTCACCTTCTTGTTTATAAAAATATATAAATATAGTTATAAAGATTTTTTTTAAAACTTTGTAGTGTATTGTATCATTTTTTCTAACAACATATTATCATTCCTAAATGAAAACAGAATAAAATGTTTCAATTACAATGTCAGTGATTTACAACTAAAAATGTAGAATAATTGCAGTCCGTTATAATCTTAATTTGCTGAAATTAAGCTTGCAGAATCCATTAGAATATATCAAATCAGGTTAAATGGTTCACATTTACCATTCCCTCATTTCTAAAATAAAATAAAATTAAATAAAATCTAAGAAGTTAAGCATTTTAAGAAGTTTTGCTGTATGAATCAGGGTTTCAAAATGGTTTTCAAATGACTTTTTCCTAAATGATTTTTCATTTAAAAGAAGTCAAATTAAAATTTCCTATTTTAGTCGCTGTTTTTATAAATAGTCTTTAATTTTTTTGACGCAAATAGTTTTACATGGCTATTTTAAATAGTTTTAGTTTAAATAGAACCAAATAAAAGAATATTTTATTTTCTCTTAAATATTTTCCACTTTTAAGTTTAAATACTAATGGAGTACTTCTTTAAAAAAATAAATATCTAATTTTTAAATACTTAGATATCATAAATCTCCAGCAAAAATATCTAAAAAATAAGTTGATATGAGCAAAATATTTCATAAATGCTTAATAAAAAATACAGAATCACCAAAACCCATACTCTAATTACCTTTAAAATTAGTTAACTAACATAATTATTAACTAATTATAGTTAGTTTCAAATAATTGTTTTCATGACAAGAGCCCGTAACAATTTTTAATTTAAATTTTCCATTTAATAACTTTTAAAAAAAATTCCATTCAAGATTCATTTTTTACCAATTAGTAATATCATATTTGATTAAGCAGTAATTTAATTTGTACATTGTTCATAGTAGTTAATCCTTACTGATAGAGTGATCACATTGTTTTAAACATTCATTGTCATATTGTGTCAAAGCATTTAGTTAAAAATCATTATTGGGTAATTGATAACTTCAGCTCTTGCCATTGTCACTTAAAGGTTTTATTGATCAAGTTGTTATTCAAGAATTTTAATTGTTATTCACTGAATGATTGCATTGTTTTTAAAACTAATTGAAATTCTTCATTAATTAATTGGCAACTTAATTTTTTAATTATAATATGGACTCTCTCTTAATTGAGGGGTAATTTCATTTTAATATTAACACTATTATTCCATAATGATAAAGCGTGATCACTTTACTTTAAAAGTTTTAATGAAAAATCTATAGAGATCAGATAGTAACTTCTAATTGTTGTTTTCAATTGACCAAGTGTTAACTTAAACATTGCATTTCTAATTTCTTGCAGATAGAATAATCACATTCATTCAAGATTTTTAACCAAAAATCTTTTTGTGCCTCTTGCTTACATCATTTTTGCTAATATTGTTAAAGATTTCTATTGATTAAGAAAAGACCCTAACTTGCATTCCAATATTGCAATAGTAATTCTTTGCTGATAGCATGATCACATTGTTTTAAAAAATTCTAATTAGAAATCTTTAATAATCAATTCGTAACTTCATTATTGTCATTGTTTTAACAATCTCCATGGATTATGATATAGTTTTATTCTAATAATTTAATTCCCTATTGATAGTGTGATAATATTGCTTTTACAATTTAAATAGAAAACTTGTATTGAACTGTCGGTTACGTCATCTTTCTTTTCCATTGTAGTTACAAGTCGATATAGATGTAATATTTATTCTAATCGTTTCTTTCTGATCATCATTTGAAAATCCCTCTTATTTTTCATATTTTCACTTAATATTTATCAATTATTGGGATGCGAGGGAGTTTTGACTCTTTTTTTTTTACTAAAAATTATTTTAAATTCTTTTTCTCTCAAACGTGGGAATTTCTTTTAATTAACATTACTTAATAGTTTATAATGCTTAACATCTGTTTTCATTATTATGAATTATGAAATATTACTTTTTTATGAATTATACTGGGAAGCAATATTTTTGATTTTTATGATATGAGATTTTTGGAAAAAATCTCAGGTACTTTCAGATAACTTATTTCAAATCAGCAATAGGTTTCTTTCTCCAAGCTACAGTTTTCTTAAAGACATTTTTTGTCTGTCTTTTGTCAAAATGTACAAATTTAAAAAGGTTATCTAAAACAGGGGTTGCGACAAACTTCTATGGGAGTTAAGGCTTGTTATCAGGATTAAACTTTCATAAGAGCTTATACCCAAAAATGTCATAGTAGGCCATTAAATGCGCTTCCCTATTGTTAACTGTTGTTACGAGTTTCTCTGAGCAGCCCAAACTAAGGGCACTACGACTGAACTTTCACGCATTACCATGCAATTTTCCTGATGATGGGTCCTAACTCCCCTAGAAACTTCCTGCAACATTTACGCGACCTTCTTTCATTTATAACACTTTTAAACTTGCACATTTTGACAAAAAAAAAAGAGTGAAAATATCATTGAAAGGAAAAAAACATCTGTAGTTTTGAAAGTGAAACTAGTTTCAGATTACTTAAAAAGGTTTTATGCAACTTTTCAGATTACTTCCCAGACAATGACAAAACGACAAAAGATAGCCGACAATCAAAACCTTGGAAAGATAATGATAAAGAGTGAAAATATCATTGAAAGAAAAAAAAACATCTGTAGTTTTGAAAGTGAAAATAGTTTCAGATTACATAAAAAGATTTTATGCAGTTTTTCAGATTACTTCCCTGACAATGGCTAAACGACAAAAGATAGCCGACAATCAAAATTTTGGAAGGGGGGCTAAAAAATCACCACTGAGAATCTAACTCTAATCCATCACAACGACAATTCAGTCCTTACCGCTGCTTTTGGAAGCTTTATCGCTAAAGAAAATTAAAAAAAAACATAGTTTAAGTGCCTTACACTTGAATCTAGGCGAAGATTTTAAACTATATAGTCTAGCCGTGAAGAATTATCTGGGTTTTAGAACAGACAAATAACTTAAATATTTTAAGGGTTATTTCAATTTTTTAAAAATTGCCATTTTCAGACATTTTTTCACCTAGAGGAAAATTATCAAAATCTCTGCCTTCTTCTCAATTTTTGCTAATTTTTATGAGCCCAGATAATGCAGCATTGGAATAAGTTTTTAAATATTTAAAATTTAGACCACAAATGCTTTTTATTTTCTCAAAACTCCGACTTTTCTCCATATTTTGAACCATTTTCAAACTGTGCGAAAACAACGCTGGATAGGCTAAACTTGGCCTAACTGTCATGAGTAAGTGTCTCCAACTCACAGCAGTTATAAAAATAGCAATTATTCGCAAAAAAGGTCAGTAATTTCATCAGCCTTAACCACTGAGCCAGATTGTCGAAGCATTTAGGATTAACATTAGTTGACGAAGAGCCTGAAAAAAAGGGCCCGATATTCTTAAGAGAGCCTGATATTCCAATTAGCCTACGAAACATACATTTTTGTGTAACGGCATTCCTGAAAAAATGATTTTTTCCCCTTTCACTTGGAAACAACCTCAATGCACCAAAAAACGAAATTTTATAATGCATGTAATTAACATTTTCCTCAGCCCTTTAGCCATCAGAAGTACACTCTAAAAATCGACGCACCAAGAAGGAGTTGTCCGATTGAAACGAAAATTGGTGGATAGGAAGACAATGTACAGAATAGTAAATGATTATAATTCCCGGATGATCTCTTGCGGAATTTCCTGCCAAATTCAATCCAATTGTCGAACGAGGTCATCAACATTCCGTGCCAGATGCATTCGCCTTCTCATCATATCCCAGACATGCTCGATGGGAGAGAGATCTGGTGATCTGGCAGGCCAAGGAAGAGTTTGGCAAGCTTGCAGACAGGCTTATAGCAACACGTGCCATATGTGTTCTGGCATAGTCCTGCTGAAAAACCAGCCCAGGGCAATGCAAAATGAACGGTAGCAAAACAGGTTTTAGGATGTCGTCGACGTACCGCTGTGCAGTAAGTGTACCTCTAATGACGACCAAAGGGGTCCGGCTGTCAAAGGAAATAGTACCCCAGACCATAATGCCTTGTTGTGGGCCGGTGTGGCCGTGCAATAGTGAATGCAGGATCCCCCCTCCACCCTGTGCGTCTCCAAACACGTCTTCGATGATCGTCAGGACGCAGTTGGAAGCAGGATTCGTCGATGAAGACTATATGTCCCCAGTCGGCATCATTCCAGCCTGATCGAGCCATGCACCACTGTAATCTGGCACCAAGAAGCAATCGGATGATTGCTTCTTGGTGCGTCGATTTTTTTGTTATAGAGTGTGTATTAGCAACCAAATGAATTAAATTCTAGGATCAGGTAACAGAGTAAGAAGCAGAATAAACTAGTTTTCTTCGTTTTTCTTCCTCTCGTCTTTGGATTCGCGAAATAATTCTCCATCTGCAGAGTGTCCCGTAAATGCTGCAACAAACTTTTTGGGAAAACTATGAAAATTAAGAATTACCTATGAAATCAAAACCGGAAATGTTATCGCGTACCTCTAAGGGAGCATTCCTATTATGATATGTTACATAACATGTCATTGAACATCAGGGACTTTTATTTATCTAAATTATCTTAATTTCTTTTGCTTTCTATTAATTAATGTCAGGGCAGTCTTAATAGCATGCAGGGCCCCCGGGCACATAAATATTTTAGACCCTTATAACCTATCATAATGTTTAAAAACAACTAAAAAAATTTTACATACATAAAATAAATCTTTTTTAACATATGATGCAATAATTTTAAAAAATTTAAGCAAATTTTTATTACCCCAAAAGCTAAACAAAAAAAAGCATTTTTAAACTATGTGTAATTTAAAAAAAAACCTTGATCAATTGTAATCCAAAAGTAATAAAATAATTTTCAAAATTATGGAAGTTAATTAAAATTATATAAATTAAATAAACAAAAGGGTATAACAAATTAAAATAAATTCAAAGGTAAAAAAAGGTATGAATATGGTTAAAAAAAGGTATGAATATGGTTAAAAAAAGGTATGAAAGGTTAAAAAAAAAAGATATATTTTGTCAAACTAAACAGTTATTAAAGCATCTTTCAATGCCCAAGTACCTAACATTTTTATTTGAATTTAAAAAAATAGATTTCGGTAGAATTTTTTAAGTTTTCTTGTTGACAAACTATTCAAATTATTGGTGTTTACATGATAATCAATCACTATTTGTAGAAGAAAAATTCCCACTTCATATAATATTTTATATTTATTTTAAAAAATATATAAGGCAATGTTGTTTACTCTTAGCGTTTTAAACGCAATTTATAAAAATTAAGATTATCAAGGGCCCTTTGAGTGCCTCTTTGCCCCCGGGCACTGCCCAGGTGTGCCCCATGCGTAAAGACGGTAGTGATTAACGTCAAGAATTGCTTTCAAAATAAGTACGGTATAAGCTGTCTTATCGTAATTTAATGATTTGGGGACCAACTGGACAAGCTCTCATAATCATTAAATTTCGATAAAACAGCATTTTTTGGCCTATTTTAATATAACTCTCGACAGTTACTTTATGTAGTTAACTTTCCTGGAAATAAAGAGTGATCATTCAGTGAAAAAAAAATATTAGGAACGTCTAAAAAAATTTAAATACTATTAAGTACACTCATAAATAAATAATGTACTTACCAATGCTAAATAGCAAAAAAATGCTAGAACTATGTAAATTCTCATGTTGTCTCTCTTGAAGTTCCTTTTTAATAAAGTATAAATCACGAATTGTCTGTGAATGGTAACATATTTTTTGCAAAATCTTTTATCCTTTTTGTTCTGAATTTCAGCAGCTGGGTAGGATTGATAAAAAGTTATCAATATTAAAATGTTGTTTGATTGTGTGTGTGTGTTTTTTTTTATTTCACAATTCTTTTTGAAAGTTATCTTAGAATATATTTCCCCTTCTGTGTGAATAAAAGGTATTTTATGAGTGAGAGAATGTATTTGTATATTTGATTAAAAATACTAGAGAGGATTTAATAGATATTCTGTTAAAATTTTTATACCATGAAATGAAGCTCAGTAAATCATAAATTTATGAGAGATATTTGAGCTTATTAAACTTCTTAGTATGATCAAACAAATCAGAATCAAGGGTAAAAAAAAATTGCGATATTCTTTCTAGTGGTTTGTTTTTCTAAATTCTAAGAATCATAATATCTTTATGTTTAGATTAACATTAGTCAACAACTAACTTATTTTGCAGGAATTCAAAATTGTGATTTAATAGAATAAAGTTTCGAATCTAACCATCTAACCAGCTTGTTATAACCGTTAAACCAAGGATTTAACAATGAGCGTCAAAGTCTCACCTCATTCCGTCATCTGCGCAAGCGCTTTTACTAGACTTTTTAAAATCTCCATTCTGCGCTAGCGCAGCAAACGCTAGACTCTAAGACATAGCGAATTCTCTTTCTCGCTAGACTCTAAGCATAGACTTCTCTATAGAAGTCTTAAGATGGATTCACAATGATTTTTTTTCCTGTTTGATGTCCAACTTAATGTAGCTTTCAATGTGCTTGAGTATTTTTTTTTTTCTTTTTTGAATAAATTTATTAAAATGGTGGCATATTAAAAGTGTTTTTAATAAAGAGCAAAAGAAATTATTTAAATATGTGTCGAAAGGTTTTCAGTTCAATTTAATATTAATTGAAAGACTATGAACACTATTTTTTTTCCTCAGAAAACGCTTGTTTAACGCTTATTATGTTGTGTGGCATTTAAACGTTGCGCA
The DNA here is from genome assembly GCF_043381705.1 of Parasteatoda tepidariorum. Taxonomy (NCBI): domain Eukaryota; kingdom Metazoa; phylum Arthropoda; class Arachnida; order Araneae; family Theridiidae; genus Parasteatoda; species Parasteatoda tepidariorum. Next base: position 23,535,344 of record NC_092213.1, read on the forward strand.
TATTCCATTAGTGCATACTGTACGCGTAAAATAAGTGATTACGTCATGGCATTTTATAACGAGATTCACTTTATACGAGAAGGTAAAGGGTCTAAATTAGCAAACAATTAATGTAAAATTAAAAGAATGTAATTAATTAAAACTTTTACACTGAAACAGCACTATTTTTCTTCTGAGCTGTTATATAAAAATTGTTTACTGATAACAACTCTTGATGTGTATAGTCCTCATCAAAAATGTAGTAAAAAAGTAATCTACACACTTTTCTTCTACTTCATTTACTTATTTTAAAGAAAACTTATCTCAACTTTAACTTATTTAACTTAAGATACTTATTTTAAAGGAAATACGTATGTATTAAGCGCATTAAATTCTAAACACCCTGTATATTAATTTTTCAAAGTAAACTGTTAATTCTGGGTAATGATTTCAAGGAATATTATGCTTGTTAAACCGAGAAAACAGTATATGAATGTGGAAAGAGAATAACGTTCTAAATTTATAAAGTAAATGGAATATTTTAATGTCTTAATGTTTCATTTGCTGCAGAGCAGCTTGTTTCAGTGGTTTTCAGTAACTTTTTTTTTTTTTTAAATTGTAAACCCAAGTTAGCTTGTAGTGCGAGAAAAAATCTTTGTGTTTAATTTTTTTCTCTCCCTCGAACTGCTCTTTACCTTTTAAGCATCACACTATCCATTTGCCGGCCAAGTTGCCTAGCGGTTAGCGTGCCTGACTGTGAAACCAATAGCTGCGGGTTCGAATCCCGCTCAGAGCATGGATGTGTTGCCTTCTGTTGAGTAGGATGTGTGATTATGGCCCATCCTAACGAGTATCTGTGGCATGGATAATGTTGCTCGCTTCCGTGCCTTTGGTCATAAGGTGCTCACTTCCGGCATCTTCCATGGCGAGAAAGTTCGGTGTCTGCAATTTTAAAAAAAATTATCTATCAGGCACCTTCAATAGATTGAAGAAATATTATTGCGAGATCCATGAAAATTAATACCGTCATCTATTCATTCTCGAAAGAAAAAAAGAAAAGTTTGAGACACAAAGACAGTTACAGTGCTCTTTCCGTAAAAAGAGTGCTTTAATGTTTCAATAGAGTGCTATTCTGTAAAAAAAGAAAAAGTTTGGGCTGTTGGTTGTAATGTAAGATTACGGCAGGTATAAGAAGGTGGACCAGAATGGTGGGCTTCATCATACAAAGCGCCGCAGGAAAAGGGTTAAGATTAGTTGATGTGTTTGCATGGAGGAATAGTGCGTTAGTATTGAAATATTTATTTTATTTAGAGACTATTGAGCCAGCAATTTGAGAATTTTATCCATTTCTCTCATAATCGTAGAAATAGACGGAATATACTATGATTATGAGTGATCAATTTTGTGTGTTAATCCACCTATTTAATTTTCACAAACAAACAGATGGTGAACAATTTCTCGATTTCATTTGGCTCATTTCGAAACCTGTGGTTTTTTACGCCACACTATAGCTGCACAATGGGCCATTGGCTATGGTACGAAACATGAAATATGCAGGTCATGTGAAAACATGCCAAATGCAAGACTGGCACCTAATCACAATTTGAGATATTAGGCGTGTGGTATTATAGAATCTTTATTCAGTATTTCATGATTACATAAAAATTACATCAGTACAATTCTGCTATTAGCATAATTTCAGAATGTAGTTTAGTATTATACATAGGACTACTTTTAGATTTTACATAAATATCTTTGTTTTCGTAAAATTTGTGCTAAAAATTTTTAGCAACATTGTTTAATTTGCAATAAATGAAAATTTTAAAAATCTAAGAGCTGCCAAAGATGTAGTTTTAAACTGTATACTCAAAACCAAAAAATAACATAGTTTCACTGCGTCAAATTAATGAAAAAAATTCCGCAGAAGTTATATGCAAATTATCAATCATTATTTCTTCCAATTTTATAAAAAGACCACTATATTTTCAATCTTTTCTGAAACGCATAGTTCTGTCGAATGATATTCTATCGTCAAAAGCTTATTAAGCACAAAAAAACGAACAACAAAATACAAATCGAAATTTTTACTTAAAAACCAGGAGAGAGAGGGAGAAAGCCTCTTAAATATGTTAATTTATTTCACCGGATGATTATTTAAAAATCAGACTCAAAAAGAGCTCTTTTTCTTAAAAAACATAGTTAATTTTCGATGAATTCGAATTCAAATAACTCAAAATGTTTGAAGTAACAGCAACTTGAAAAATATGTGGTCCCAATAATTTAGTCAGGATTGCAAGCGAAAGTGTGTACACCGCAGGGGTGATTGTGAGCCCAAGTAAAAATTCCGGAAAATTTCTTGAGTTCAAAAGAAAAAGAAAATGCAAACAAGTTTTTTTTTCCTTTTTCTCAATATTTCTTAGTTTACTTAAAATATAATTCAAATTTTACACAAATCTATGATGACCTGGAGAAGTAATTAAAATTTACAAATATGTCTTTCTTTCTTGAGTTTATGATTATAACTATTTACTGATAAAAAATGAATATTAACTTTGAATATAAGCTAATAAAGTATCTGCCTCTCCCTTAAAAACAAATAAAATAAACTGTGTTTTTAAGTTCCACCTTTGAAAATTTGATTTCCGGCAACTTTTGTGATCAATGATTTTTTGAAACGTCTGAACCTTCGATATCCGGAAACTTCCGGATAACGGTTAGAGAAAGACCCGGAAATCCGGATTTTTTCCGGAGCACAATCAGCTCTGGTATACCTTAATTTTAAATTAGCTTTCTGTACTATTTTAGAAATGCCTCTGAAAAATGGTTAAATAACAATTTATTTTATTGTTATTTTATGATATTCAAACAAAACAGTCAAATAACCTTAAAAAGATGGTATTGAAACTGTTAACTGTGAGAAAAACTATTTATTAACTGTTATCACATAATACGGTTAAAAAACCAGAATTTTATCCGCATCAACTAGATCCACCTAATGAAACCACTTAGTTCCTTGCAGCTGGGTACATATTATGGCTGTGAGGGCTGATCTGCGAATCTCATGACCGACAGCACTGGGGTTCGAGTCTCAGCGTTGACATCACAATATTTTCTCCATTCCCTTCAACACATGTAGAGCTACCAGTGTTCCGCATTCTCCAATTTGTAAGCCCGGTTATTACGAAATAATACGAAACTTTCACTCATGCATTAGAAGGCAGCACAATAAAGCACAAAAAAATCTAGGATTTCTCATCTCTATGATAGGTGAAACAGCCAGATAAACTAATTAATCCCCATTCCATGGTTCATTTATTCAAACACAATTCAAAATAACCATCACCTTATTCTGCCCGGTTAAATTTCTGTTTTGAGGTTTTGAAACCTAGCTAATTGTAAATGGTTTCGAAACCATTAAGAAAAAAAATGCACTTAACCGTAAATTTTATGGTTAATTGAATGGGCAGTTTGCTGCTAGTTATTTTACAGTAATTTTAGAATGAAAATTCTAACAGTGCGTGTTTTGCCGTACGGGACCATCCATAAATCATATCATGCTTGCAAGGGAAAGAAGGAGTTCATGGTATGGTAATTTGTGACAAGGTCGTGGAGCGAGATAATTAGAAGTGTGACAACACACATTTTGAAATTGATGTATTAAATATTTTCGTTTTTTATTTTTATATTTTTTCATCGTTTTTTATTTTTATATTTTTTCAACAAGGTATACAATTATTATTATTATTATGCTCGCGAATGTTACTAAAACGTACAGTTGTAAATGCAAAATTGAATTCGATATGTGGTTTATGATACAGGGCGCAATTTCTTAACTACAAGTACTATTTATGTACAGTGTGGCATATCACAATGGAGACATGGGGAAATGTGGCATTTTGTGACAAAAAGAAGTGGGATCAAAAATATCGATAAAGGTGTGACATAATGTGTGGATGTGCCCTGCCTTTAAGACTATTTAAGCCAATCAAAATATTTTTCAAAACTCGTGTTATATAACAGAGGGATTAACATGATTATGAGAAATTAACATTTAAGAAAAGAAATAATTGCTAATTACACACAGATAGAATTTTTTTAAATTACATATTTCTTTATTTAGTTAAATACTGATAGAATAATTGTTGTTGTTGTAGTTCATTTACGTCGCACTAGAGCTGCGCAATGGACTATTGGCGACGGTCTGGGAAACATACCTGAGGATGATCCGAAGACATGCCATCACAATTTTGATCCTCTGCAGAGGGGATGGCACCCCCGCTTCGGTAGCCCGACGACCTGCACGCGAAGTCGAGCACTTTACGGTAAAACAGTTTAACGAGGCCCCATACCGCACTCCCTCGGTCCCTACGCAGGCTGATCCAAGTGGTCACCCACCCGCACACTGACCGTAGCCAGTGATGCTTGACTTCGGTGATCTGCTGGGAACCGTGTCTTAACGATCAGTCCACTGCGGGACACTGAAAGAATAAACTTGAATTGTAAGATGTTAGACTTGAATTATAATTATGCAATTTTAATTGTTAGATGTTACACAAAGACAGAACTAAAAATTAAAAATTTAAGAATTTCAAACTTTTTATATCTCTTGTAATTCTTCTTTTATAATTTTGCAATTCTTGTATTTTTCGAAAAAATTTTTTACCAAACCTTAAGGTTTAACAATTAAGGTTTGGTAAAAATAAGAAACGAAGCAACTATCGAGCTTAAAGAAGTCGCTCGTTGAATCTGTGCCATGACAAAAAATAAATATACAAATAAATACAAAAAATAAATATACAAATAAATACAAAAAATAAATATACAAATAAATACGAAAAATAAATATACAAATAAAAATTACTACTAATTTATCTGTTTAAAAATACAGGATGTTGAAATGCGTTTTAATTTCTGATTTCTATTTTTATTTACTAAAATAAAGCATTTTTTTTTTGCATTCATCTTAAAATGCATTTTAATTTCTGATTTGTATTTTTATGTACTAAAATAAAGCATTTTTTTTTTTTGGAAGGTCTAAATTTTTTTGCTTCTTTGCTTCAATTTATTTTAAATAACAAAATTTACCATGAATCTATCATATAGTTATTGAGAAATAAACATAAAAATATGGCTGCTTGGAAATTTAATTACTAAGGAAATTAAAGGGTTAATGCATCGCCGAACTTCTGATTGTTTTCATGTTTTCAATTTCCATCACTTTAAACGTCATCTAAAATCAACTTATTTCATCCAAAAAGTAAGAAATATCCCTAGAAGCAAAAACAAACAGCTCCATCTGTTTTTAGCGTAGATCCAACGAAGAAATCTCGAAAGGATCATCAATAATCAGCGGGCACTTTCTGTGCGTGTCATTGTAACCTGGGGGATATATAAATCAGCCCGTCAATGAAATACCTATTTAATCTATAAATCCCATGATTTTCATTTATTACCGTTTTTTAAGTAAACAAGTTTCGGTGGTAGAGTAGAGTGCCGTGCTCCAAAATCGAGTGATTTTCGACTTTTAATATTTGTTCTTGTCTTGTTATAATATATATATATATATATATAT
>NC_092213.1:23540944-23580729 GCF_043381705.1 Parasteatoda tepidariorum
ATATATATATCATAAATACATATGTATACAGGGTGATTCTAAAGAGATGGGCAAAGTTTTAGGAAGTGATATAGTACACACCCAAGTAAACAATTTTTATCAAAGAATGCATGGTCGAAAACAAAACGCTGAGGTGCTAGCGCATTTGGAAAGTTGTTTGATGCAAACGTGAAAGCTCCATTCCTGTTGCGAGTTACTGCTCTGCGTTACTTGTCGCCAAGCTTTCAGCCACTGCAGGAAAAGTTCGTGATATGCCCTATCTTTTCTTCGCCGTTGTACAGCGTGCATACCAGCATAGCCGCTGCCGGCCACTGTTTTGAACACTTATTGTAATCACATGCCATTAAATTTGCTTTTATAACTTAACTTCATCGTTCTTTGTGTGCTTTTGCCTCTTATAAGAACATAAGCTTTGACGCCCTCCAGCGGTTTTGCGTTTTATTTTCGACCATGCATTCTTTGATAAAAATTGTTTGCTTGGGTGTGTACTATCACTTCCTAAAATTTTGCCCATCTTTTTAGAATCACCTTGTATATTATATTATATATTGTTTTTAATTACAAAAAGATGTTGCATTTTAAAATAAAAAACAAATAAATAAATAAAACAATAAATCTTTTTTTCTTTCTTTGATTATGTTTTTATTTTAGTTTACAAAACTGGTAAATCAAACATTATGGTTTTTATATTTTATTAAACTTTTCGCATTATTTGCATGAAAACAAAGTACGAAATGAACAAATATGTTCAGTATTAAAAATTAATATAAGAAGAGACTATTCGTTTGGTTATTGTTTACACTCCATTTGAAAAGACAGAGGAACACCTTAAAGAATAATATTTTGATGAGGTGTAAACCTTTGCAGAGAGTTTAGAAAAATCCTCTATTTCGTCGTGGTTTCCAAATTGCTTTTTCAACGCATTTTGTATTCTTCACCACAGCAGTAAACTAAAACATAAATATTTTAATTGCTACTGTTTTTATTTGTATCATGTTAACTTATAACAGTAAAAAAAAAAAAAGAAAAGAAAAAAACATTGACTAAGTTTATTTCATATTTTTCCCAACATTCAGTTGTCTTTGTGATTAAGAGCTTTTCAGTTATAATTTTTTTTTTGAAGAAAAAAATAATTGTACTGTCGAAATATTAAAGTATGTAATGAAATATTAAAGTATTAAAGTAAAGTGAGAAGTATGTTCTTTACTGAAGTAAGTTTTTTTTCTAAAGATAAAATAGTCTTTTTGACCGAAGCTAATGTTTAATCATCTTTTTAGCGAAAATTTGTCTGAGTTTTGTGTTTTTCAGGGTTTTTTTTCTAATAATATTTAAAAATCCTAGTTATGAAAATATTTATTTTTAATTTATTCTTCATGCTTAGATTAACTTCGATGTTTCAGATTAAGAAAATTTTAAGATTTCGATCGATTATGAAAAATCTGAAAATTTTCCTAATTTTAAACACCAGTAGTGCATAATAAATAAGTGTTTTAATCTGCATCCATTATTTTTTTTGGTACAAAAAAAAATAATATTTTTCTTATTTTCATAGTATTCTGAGCTAACGAGAAGACTTTTTGGGAAGGCAAAAAATGGGAATAGAAACTATTTGGAAAAAAGTAGCATCAATCTCAAGGAGTTTTTCGAGTATTTTTGAAACACATCTTGTTACAATCGCGAATGTAATTGGTGTGGTTCTTGCATTTGTGGCGGAGTGGTTCATCGAAGAAAATAGAATTTTTTCCTGTCCCTGCATTAAAGAATTAGCATACGCTTATGGTCTCTCTTTCATCTTAGGAGGTTTTTTTCTTTTTTGGTTCCTGGGTAATATACTTTTTTTCTTACTCAATAAGCCTTAATTTTACTCTTTGGTTTCATTCTCTTATCTATTTTTAGAATGCATACGACCGAGATATTATTACCTCTCTATATTTTAACCGTCGTTGAACAGCCGACCCAATATTCGGGTTTACGACTGCTAGTGGTCAACTACGTAGCCTTACAATTTTGAACCCAATCCAAAAGACAAAGGAACTCCTGGAAACGATAAATTTAAACTATATGTATCATCTTAGTGTGAAGAATTATTTGGACTTCAGAGCGGATAAATGACTTAAAAATGTCTTAAACTTATGAAACTTTTTTTATAATAGCCCATTTGGAGACATTTTTCCACCTAAAAGAAAATTATCAAAATCACTGCATATCAGTATTAGAATTTAAGAGCGCTTCTATAATATTTCTATTTAATTTGGAAATAAAGTTCTGGTCCATAAGAGAAAACGTTTAAAGTTTATGATTGTTTACGCATGCCTAGGTATACCAACACCAGCTATGATTTGCCGTTGCATGCGATTATAAAGGGTTGAAAAAAAGAGCAACAATTCCGGTGTCATTTTGAACTCATAATAAGAAAATTAAAAAAAAATCCAACTAGAACTTCATGAAAACTGAAAGTCAAGGCTCACGGCCAAAGAATATATAAGTGGAACACACATTATATATTCTTCGGCAAGATGACAAGTCAACTTCTTTCTCCATGAGTGACGAAAACAAAGACTTCATTGAGGTCCGGAAAACGTTCCAATATTGCTCAAGTGCCACATCTAAGACTCCCCGTTGCAGTATCACAACGACATTTTCACAGAAAGTACACTGAAGAGCCAAAAAAACTGGTATACCTGCCTAATATCGTGTAGGGACCCCGCGATTTCGCAGAAGTGCCGCAACACGACGTGGCATAGATTCGATCAATGTGTGAAGTAGTGCTGGAGATAATTGACACCATGAATCCTGCAGGGCTATCCATAAACCAGTGGGAGTAAGAGGGGGTGAGGATATCTTCTGAACATCACGTTGCAAGGCATCCCAAATATGCTCAATAATGTTCATGTCTGAGGATTTTGGTGGCCAGCGGCACTCTTCTGAATTTAGACACTTCTGTTTTCCACCAAAATCCCCAGACATGAACATTATTGAACATATTTGGGATGCCTTGCAACGTGATGTTCAGAAGATATCGTCACCCCCTCTTACTGTCGCGTTGCGGCACTTCTGCGTGCTCGCGGGGGCCCTATACGATATTAGGCAGGTATACCAGTTTTTTTGGCTCTTCAATGTAAGAGTTCTTGCAGAAAGAATTTTCTTTTGAAAAATAAAAAATTTTTGTTTTCTTTTCCATAGAAATTCTCGCAATATTCGTATCCTGCATTTCGATAATCACTTTTTGACGCGCTCAATGCCCCCAGCAAAATCGCTTTATGCCCCTAGTATGTTAAAACGATGTAATATTTCGATTGTATTTTCGTCAGTTATTAATATTGATTTAAACTTGGTTTTTAAATATCCCGATATATTTCGAGCAATTTAAAATATTCGAATTGTGCATTTGAGTATTGACTTTTTAAGGAAATGATTCTATCGGATTTTTGGCAGTTATTGCTATTGATTTCTCCATAGTTTCTAAATCCGATATTTTTTGCGCAATATTATTTATAAAAAACAACCTAATCTTGAAACGAAATTAAGTAATCCATTTTTAAACTAAATTTAAATTTAATAATTAAAATAAATTTTTTAATTAAATTTAATAATCCGAAATTAAGTAATCCATCCACATTTAAGTAATCCATTTTTGAGAAATCCAATTCACGTGATTTCATAATCAATCTTTTTTTCAGCAATTACTACTGACTATATAATTTTTAATTATTATATTTTTTTTTTTACTTTGCTGTGATGAATATTTACAAAATGCGAAGAAAGAAATAATTTGTGCTTTTCCCCTCCCCAACTAAATGCGAGAAAATCACCCAACATGTTAGAATAAAAAAATTATCGCGTGTTCAATTAAAAAAATATATACAGTCTCCCCCCACCCCCGACCTCAGAATCTCGAAAAAATTCTGCCACAGGGCTAAGACTTTTGTTTAACACACACATTACACGTTTTCTACTTATAGTACGACAGCAGTTTTTGACAGAAGCTCAGATACACACTTTACATCGATGCCTCCTAAGATTGCGTTACTTTTTATAAACACACCCGGAGTATTTCAACAGCAGCTGCGAAAACTCTTTCGACTTCTAAAACTACCTGCAATGAAAGTGTTTAGTAAATGAGTTATCTTAAAAAATTCAATAATAAAAATACGTTTCTTAATTTTACTTTGTAGCTGGCGTTGAACTGTCGACTCAATATTTTGGGTTTACGACTACTAACGTTCAAATCCGTAGCCTTTGAACTCAATCCAGAAGACAAGATAACTCCTGGATCAAGAATAGGGAGAAATTTGCCTTCGAGGAGGATTTTTTGATGGAACCTACCACATTTGCGTTACATGGAAAGGAAAGCCACGAAAATCTATAGCCTGATGACAAGGGGACTCTATTGGAAGGCGAACTCTCTATCCCCTGAGCAATCGCGGCTGAATGAAAATATATTGGAAGTAAATCTTGGAGATAGTGGTGGATTGTTCGTGATTTTATTAAGCGCCCTCTAATGGCTAATTTTTTTTAACTACATTTACGACGTGGAGGAGTATGATTTTTTTTCTGGATCGCTTGTGTTGATTTTTCATTTTGGCCATCTTATTCTGAAGCACTCTGCATCTTTTCAAGATGCTATATTGAATTAAACTATCGATTTTTTTCAGGTCTTATAGTTTACTCAGATACATGGAGAGCTTGTCATGGTTGTTGTCGTAGGACTCCGAGTATAAGTGTCTTTAGCAGTTGTTTTATTTCCTTCATCACTGTTTGTTCTAAAGCACTGATTGTTCCTCTCGCTTGGGTCTTTGCGCTAGCTTTGGATGGCGAGTAAGTTAAATAGCCTTTTCTATATTGTAAAATAATTAAACAGAAATGAAAACAGCAGGTAGAGGGTTCAAAATATTTTTGAGATTTGGTAAATAACATGGGCCTCTCAGTGGCCCGATTTTTGAGGAGCTAAATATTGAAGTTAGCAGTCACATATAAGAAGAAAAAAAATTTAATGTGCTAAATATCTTCAAAAATATTAACACTTTCTACATTTTAACTAAAAATAATTTAAATCAATTATAATTTATGATTATTTTTTATTATTGTCTGATATATTTAAGGAGAATTTCAAAGATTTCTAATTACTGTCACCTACATGGTAAATAAGGGAAAGTTTGGAGAACTATTGTTATGGAGTTGCCAAAAGAAAGGTTGAAAAACCCATGTTTAGAATGTTTCTTTAGCAGCTCCATCTGTTGACAAACATTGAAAGCAGTTAACTTGGTTACAAAATAATTTTCTGGTTGCGTAAGTTGAATGCAGTAAATATTACGCTTCTATGCATTATTATTTTTCTTTAATTTAGTTTTTAAATTGTTGATAACCTTTAAGACACTTAATAATATCAATTTACAAATTTATTTAGCTATTATGCGTGCATGATGGCACCATCAGATAAGCGCATGAAGGCACCATCAGATACGTGCATGGAAGAGAGTGACGATTATAAAAAGCTTAAGAAAGAATCGCAAATGTATGGTTTGTGGGCTTTGTGTGGACTCCTTGCTGTAGTTTGCATTTGTGAGTATTTTAATTATTTTGCCGAAGAACACTACTTTTTATGTAAAGCATTTTACTTAAAATATATTAGCCCATTGGAGACCAGTTAGGTCATTGTCATCAACTCATCATGTAGCTTGCATTGTGGTAATATGGTACTTAAATAAGTAACAAAAATAATCATCATCATCATATCTGGCTAGACAGCCCAGGGTGGGAAAGTGCCTTCCTTTGAAATCGAATCCACTTCTCTCTACTTTTGACACTTGTTCGCCAGTTTTTCTCCTTTAGAGTAAGGCAGTGTTTCCCAAACTTATGACTTTTGCGTACCCTTCCTAAATTTTTCGTTACGCTGTCTACCACTAATAAAAAATGAATGTATTTTTTACTATAAAAAATTGCACGAAAGTTAAAAATCACAACTGGCTGTTGACACCAATAATTATTAACTGTTCACTCTGCAAAAAATAGCCAAAAGAAAAATACGTACTCGTAAATTTTCATGGCTAGCTTTGTTTTTAAATTAAATTTTTTGAAATTTTCGTTTGTAGCAAGTTATTTCTCATAAGAACGCGTACCCTCTCTAAACTGTTCCCGTATCGCCGGGGGTACGCGTACCACACTTTGGGAAACACTGGAGTAAGGAAATCAGTCTCAACTAAATTCAGCCATCTCAGCCTGGGTCTACCTCTTTTCCTGTTTGTTAGGGGTTTGTGTAATAGGATTTTCTTTAAATTTGAGTCATCATTCCTTCTGAAAATGTGAGCTGCCCAGTTCATTCGATTTATTTTAATGAATTTCGCAATATCTGGCTCTCTGTAGATTTTATACAGTTCAGTATTATATCGTCTTCTCCAGGAATTATTTATTTTTATCCCACCAAGGATGGTCCTCAAAATTTTTCACTCAAAAATGGCAATTTTATTTTCACCAGCTTGAGTTAGATTCCAGGTCACAGAGCCATAAGTAAGTATTGGCCTAATTAATGTTTTATAGAGTAAAAGTTTTGTATTTTTTGATAAAAGAGAGGATTTGAAAAAACGCTTTAAACCATAAAAAGTTTTATTTGAACAAATTAGACGACTCCGAATCTCATTGTCTATGTTATTGTCGGCAGTAACTATTGAACCAAGGTAAGTAAAATTCTGAACAGTCTGAAACCTGTGGGAACCTATCTCCAGATAGGATTCACATTTTTTTTTTCTGTTCTAGTGAACAAAAATAATAATGATATCTTAATTGCGACAGTAATGCAATCTAAATGTTAATAAAAAAAATCTAAGTTTTCTTCTTTTTTTTAACGTTGTGAAAGTATTTCATGGTACCATGCGCAAAATAAGGAACTTAATGCTTCAATCTTAAGGGCGTCCGCTCGCTCGATCGGGAGAAAAAACTACCCTATGTTATTCTATGGAGATTGTTCTATTCTATTCTATGGAGAAAATAACGTTCTGTTTTTTTTTTTTTGGAATTGAGAGAAAATAAAAATATCTTTATTAATATGTCGTTAGTTAAATGAATTTTTAGTTAGTGATTACCATAAGTTGTTATGGTAGCCGCTTGAGATTGCATTTTTTGAGCTTGTTCGTTTTTTTGTTAGTTAGTGGAAAAGAAACAAAATGCCTCTGAGTTTATATTTATTTATTTTTGAACATTACTATATTTATATTTACGCCATTTTTCGTCATAGCATGTTTCGAGTTTTATTGAAACAGCTAGTATTACAATTTTGTAAATAGAACAGTAAAATAAATCATTTTGAGTGTTTTAAGTTGTTTATGGAATAATCAAATACACTGACGTCATTAACTAATTCTGATTCATTAACTAATTCTGAAGTGCAAAACGTGTGCAAAAATTGCAAAAATTAAACTTTACTATTAATTTTTACTAAAATCATTACCTGAGCTCTTCGGAAAAAATTACTAAACTTTCTGGTGTTCCCATAGAGCCAGAAACATGGTTAATTTGACCATGTTCTGGTAGTCTTGACCACACTTTATTTTTCAGTCTGAAACATATAAATTGTTACATAATTTTATGTACGTAGATTTAAATGACAAAATACAAAATTTTAACGAAATCGATCGAAATTGGACGGATAAATTTCAGAACATCAAATGTTGAGTTTCCTGATATTGGAGCATCTTCTATTCTTTTGTTATCTGTAAGTTCTTTCCTTTTATATTTATAGTCCGAGGCATTGCGGCATGTTGCAATAGTGACAGCTATTTGCACTACACCTTCTCAAAAGCGTACAGAAAAGTTGAAGAAGAGGCTCTCTTTAACAGCAAATCTGTAAGTACTTTATTTATTCGTATTGTCCAATGGAAGAAAATTGAAGAGAAATTACGACATTTATCCATTTAAAATTACGCGTTTGATTTCTAAAAAAAAATTTCTCGATATTATCTTCTATTTCACAAGTTTTTTAAGAATCCAATGTCTAATTTTTGCACTTAGAAATTTTGGAGCTGCTATCTTAATTGTTATCAGGTTGAACCATATTATTGTGCAAATTATTTGAATGTTCATCTTTAAAGTTAAAACCCAGATAATGTAGCATCACTCTTCCTTGTGAACTTTGTGCCTCTTTCGATTCTGATTGGCTATCACCTGTCACATGGGCAAACTGTCGCCATTTTGTTGACTAGTTTAAAAGGCGAAAAAGTATCATTACGCTCGAAGCATTCATCGGGATCGGTGAGCGGCTGAGAACAGGGGACTTAGACCTTTAGTAAATACATATAGGTAAAAAAATTTACGAATCAACATATTTTCAAAAATGATCTGAACCAAAAACAGATAGGTTTTTTATTGCATCAGAGAANCAAAATCAATACAAATTCAAAATAAATATTTGTTTACGTTATTAATGCATGCGCAATGAGAGATAATGTCTGTGTTGGACCGACTGCTCACGTTGAGCTAACAAAGAAGTATTTTCTTGGCGTCAGCTCTACGTCAACTTTCCGCTGACGCTCAGATAAGGCGCTTGTCCTAAGAAACCAGACCTTTAATTGTCATCAGATTGAACCATATTATTGTGCAAATTATTTGATTGCACATTGTGAGACATTTTATCCTTCGGTGCGTTTACTGAACTCCTCTTAATGATGACCATGGACTTGCTGGTGTAGCTTATTTATTTCATTAATCTGGATTACATAATTATTTAAAATAAAATTAAAAATAAAATAAGTTACAAAAATAGACATGAACTGTTGAATATAATATTTCGGAGCACTACTACTCCCTTTTCGCTCATGCTTTCTCTATCATAGTTCAGCTAAAATTCAACTCTTCTGCGTTCAAACTAATCTGATCTAAAAAAATTCTTTCTCATAAGAAAAAGTCCTTTGCTCCACCCCCAATGGGACGACACTTCCAGTGTTCTTCACCCTCTGACCCTCAGGTCAAGGAGTCAATAGAATGCGTGGGAGATGAATCAGGATCCGGACACACATCTTTTTAAACTTAAAGCCCTGGCTAGATAATGTAGCTTCACTTTTTTTCTTGCGATCTTTGTGCTGCTTTCGATTTTGATTGGCTGTCACCTATCACATGGGTAAACTGCCGTTATTTTGTTGGCTAGTTTAAACGGTGCTGGAAGCATTCATCGGGATCGGTGAGCGGTTGAGAACAGGGGGCTTAGACCTTTACTAAATACATATAGGTAAAAAAATTTACGAATCAACATGTTTTCAAAAATGATCTGAACCAAAAACAGATAGGTTTTTTATTGCATCAGAGAAAATGAGTCAAAATTGGTTCGTATTAAAATGATTACTTCCCGCGAAATAATTTTACCTTGACCATAGTTGGTCTCAAACTTATGTCAATATGTGTCCTATGTGAACATGCTCCGAGAGACCAATGCTGGGATGTTTAGATATCGGTCTTATATAGGGCCAATATCGGCCTTCATGGGGCCTATATTTGCAGAATAATGAATATAAAATATCAGGTGAATTTGGCAATTCTACATAGAACCGATATTGGTTGTAAAGTGACTATAAAATGTCGGGGGAATGGGACAATTCTATATAAGGGTTATATTGGAAAATAACGGTCCTTTGAACCCTTATTGAGCCAAGGTTCATGGTTATTGGTCCTATGAGTGCCCAAGTTATTTTGCTGCTAGGGTTAATTTGATTAAAAACTAAAGTTATTTGGACTAATAAAAGTTTCTTAAATTTACCCAAATTCCAATGCTCAGTTTTGATTTTTTTTCACGTGTTGGATTGAGCTTGTAATCAGGGTTGCCACTCCACATGGAGAATTCGGAAAACCTAGAAAATACAGGGAATTTAACAATTACCTAAGAAAACAGGGGAAAGACAGGGAATTTTGAGTCTTTCTTTATAAACTGGAAAAATTTTATGCGTGGAAATAATATTTAGAAATTTGAAATAAGATTATCGTTTGCTTTCTAAAAAATGTGAGGTCGAGTTTTATATGTCTTAGAATTAATTTTGAAACGAACTTTAATAACTTTACTTATATAAATTTTTTAATGTATGCGCAATGTATGTGTATATTATAATTACATACATGCGTACATTTAAATATATTATATTTAAATGTTCGCGTGTATTTATACATTATTTGTAATTATGTACATGTATACGTTGCATGCACATACGTACATTGTGCATATAACGATTTTTTTGTATATACATGCATTACATCCGCATAAGTATTTAAAAAGTATGTAGTTATACAAGTACATACGTACGTTGTACATAAGTACATACGTTGCGTGTACGCAACACATGCTATTATCGCAAATTTATACAATGTATGTACTTAAGCACATAAATGCATGCATACGTATAGAAAGCAATGCATCAACTTGAAGAAGATGCGACCAATTTGGTAACCAGAAACATATTTTTGCTTAAATTTTATGTCTATCCATAGTATCATAACAACGAAGTATATATTTTTATACTTAATTAAGTCGGTCATAAATTATAATAATTATTTTTCTTTAAAGAATTATATTTTTGAAGCATTAGAGTTTTATTTAAACAAAAATGAAAAAAATCGCTGTAAATTTATACTAATCAATGTGATAATTGGGTTCTTGCGACTCAAGAAGGGAAGTGATTATGCCTAACCATATGATGCGTCGTACCTGGTTTGCTTTTGAATCGAGAAATGCCACGATTTACCTACGATAACGTCACTTGCAGGTATTCAATTGAAATATATTTTTAAAAAAATAAAGAAATAAACAAATGTCTGGAAGTTAAATTTATGTTTGAATGTCAACATAAATTCATCAGTATTCCTAAGAATATAAGCTGCAAAGGTCGTAAAATTTATGTAATAAAATATATTAATCTGCCATTGTGGAGCTTATTGATAAATTATTCTAATAAAAACTTAGAATGTAAAAAAAGATACATTAGCTTTTCTTTTAGTACCTATCATTTATTAAAGCCAGTTTGCTTATCATTGTTATAGTAAGCCTTTATTTTTGTTTTAGGAAATAGTAGACGCTCTAGCAAGAGAAGTAGTAGAATATTTCTTGCAGAAAAATGATTTGACGGCAGAAGATTGGACTACAGCAACAAAGAATGAGGAGCTTGGGACATTTTTTTCCCCTCTTCACAAGTTCGTTAAGAAGGACCAAATTGCAAACCAATCTTCGGAAAGATCAGCTGCACGAAACCCACCGGATGGACAAAACCCATCGAATGCACAAAATCCACCGGATGGACAAAACCCACCGGATGGACAAAACCCATCGAATGCACAAAACCCATCAAATTCACAAAACCCACCGGATGGACAAAACCCATCTAACGAGTAAAACCTAGGGGGTTTTACTCGGTTTTTCTAAAATTGATTTATTTTTTATCCTCTGTTATATTGAAGACTTATTCTATTGAATTATATATGTAGTCCAGCCTATAAAGATGAACCTATGGTGAAAAAAATTGTCTGGTTGCTGGCTAGATTTGACTGTATGGTCATTGATTCGTATGACAGTGACTTTAATTCGCTGTCTAAGCAAGAAAAAAAAAATTTTTTTTTTTCCGATTAAAATATGAATAAAAAGTAATCCTGCGTTAAAATAAGTTTCAAATGTGTGGTGTATTTTGTATTGTGATGTCATAAGAAACTTTTTTCAGACTTTTGCACCAATTTATTTGTATTAATTTATTAATTACACTTTAATTACCTAAATGTTAAGTTAATTCATGAAATTAAACGTAATTATTAATGCATTAAAATAAACTTTTTTTTAAAATAAGGTACTTATCCCTGCCCTCTTTTTTGAAGAAAAAAAAAGCAATAAGACATGAAAACCCAGAAAAGCCCATCGAACCTGTGGAACCATCGGGAATCGAACCTGCTACCACCATACTGATTTCTTGAAATAATATAAAGATTTAGATCACATGGAGTTAGTTTCAGAATCTAACGTGGCTACTAATTGTTGCGATTTGCCTAACCATGGTGTTTAACGTCTACTCAAAAATTCTAGCAAGCTTCCCGAAAAATTCCCACAGAATCCAGCTCATGCACAAACGGACGACCCACAAGAATTTCATCAAACATGTAAAAGGATTGGTGCTTTCATACGCCTTCGGAATGACGGTAAGCCGAAATGCAACGCGTTTGAATGATTTGTGAAAACGTTGAATTGAACAATGTGAAAACCACACTTTTGCATATTACGTGGCGAAAATCAACATGGTAAAGAAAAATAAAATTTCATTTTTGAAAAGGGAAAATTAAGCACTTTTTTTAAAAAAAAAACACCCAATAAAGAAAGCACCTTTATGAGCTTTTAAAAAACGAAAATCGAAAATAAACACTTTTTAAAAACGCTACCCATCCTGTATTATTATTAATTAAAAATTTCACAGCCATTACCACATTTGTCATTAATTTGCTTTTGATAACCAATGATCTATGGATGAACAAAACAAAAGACTTTGGATTTACTACTCAATATGAAACACAAACTTCTTTTTTTAACTACACTTCATATACAGGGGTTGAACAAAACACTTCTGTGCTCACCCACTTTTTGATCTTAGTGGATCATTTCATGAATTTAGAACTGTTTACGTTAGGTGATTTCTCATACATATCAATGCAGCTTAAAGCTTTCAAAGGTTTGAAAATCCAACAGTACAAACGAAAAAAAGGTGTTTTTGAACAACCTACGAGAAAAATTTATAGCAATAGGTTAATAACTTTATAACAGTTATTTCAGTTATTCGATGCAATAAGTACGCAAAATTTCGTTAACTTAAATTAAAAGTTTATGAGATATGGACAATTTATAAGAAATTAATTTTTTCGTCTTGCGTTTTTTTTACGATAACTTTAAAAACATTCAATAAAATTAAATAAAACTAGGAGGCTTCGCCCCCTGCTCGCTGGCGCTCTCCAACCATCACGTAACTCTAATGCCCATTACCTCACAAAAAGCAGAGCTCCAATGTCCAGTTAAATTTCTGTTTGGTGGTTTCGAAACCAGGGTGGTTGTAAGTGGTTTTAAGACCGTATAATTTCGCGTTCATAATTTTTTGTTTGTAACCATACTAGTTATAAGCGATTTCAAAACTGTAAAGATAAAAAATGCTGTCTGCCGCAAATTTTACGGATAATTGGATGAACAGTTTACTGCCATTATTTTACCATAATTTTAGAAGGAAAATTCTAATATTGTGTGCTTTACCGTATGGGATCACATTCATAAATCGTATCACGCTTAGAAGAGAAAGAAGGAGTTCACGGTATAGGGACAGTTTGTGACAAGGTCGTGGGACAGGATAATAAGAAATGTGACAACACACATTTTGAAATCGGTACATTACATATTTTCGTTATTTATATTTTTCATCATTACCCTCAACAAGCTACACAATCATTACTATTGCTATGCTCGCAAATGTTACTAAAACGCATAGTTGCAGTTTAAAAATAGAATTTGAAATGTGATTTAGGATAAAGGGTGCAGTTTCTTAACTACAAGTATTATTAGTGTAATCTAGAGTTACATGTAGCGAGGGAGGCATGATGAAATGTGGTACTTTGTGACAAAGAGAAGTGGGTAAAAAATATCGAAAAAAGTGTAACATAATTTGTGGATGCCTCTGTCTTTAAACCTAGTTAATCAAATCAAAATATTTTTCCAATCTCGTATTATCTAGTAAGGACTTAACATTTAAGAAAAGAAATTATTGCTAATTACACACAAAAAGTAATTTTTAATTATTTCTTTATTTAGTTAAATAATGATCGAATAAACTTCCTCAATACATATCAACTTTTTTTGTTTTAAAACATATTTCATTTTAAAAATTTGATGTGAGTGAAGAATTTTGACCAGACTAGAAAGAAACTTTATTATGTGATTGCATGGATGATCTTCGAAAACTTATAGTAATGACTGAGAAGAAGACATCTACAAACTTTTCGCATGTAAAAACCGTCTGAAAATAACGAAGGAGCTTAAAGGAGACCAGGATCTGGATGATCTCTCATCTAAGCATAGAATATCATGTTTAGCACAAAAAAGGGATCATCGGATATCTGAACATTTTGCAAAAGTTCCTTACCCACTATGGAAACACTTTACCCTAAAAATTTTATGTTACACTGAAAAAAGAAGGGGAAAAAAAGCTAGATTTTACGTTTAAGACAAACCACAAAATGGCTGAATGATAATGGTATACTTTAAAGTGGCCTGTTTCATCCTCTTATATCAAGTCTGGGCGGTAGGACATAGGGCCCATGTCCGAGAGTTTGTGGGTTCGAACCCGAAGACTCCTCGTGTAGTAAAGTGACTGATGCACGTTAAATCTTTCCATTCGCGAAAGTCTTCCTTGTTCCCATAACAAATCAAAACCTCTGGGGGTACTGGATTGGAGACCTATCCTTCTCTGATTCAGGTCAAAATTACGATATGTGGATGAATGAATGGATGTATGAATGGGTCCGCCTTATAAACAGGTGTGACGTATGATGTGGCGAAGTCGAATTCTCGGCCATAGATGGCGTCACTGAAAAACAAGAATCGCACACTCTGCCTTAAATTTGCTCTGTTTCACCAAGAAGGCTTACCCGTATGGCAAATCGCATTAGAACCAACCAACCAACAGTTTGTGGAAATAATAAAAAAATTAACTTAAAAAAAAACAAAACAGTTAAAGAATTCTAGAAAGCTTTGGTAAAAATAGAGAACGAAATAACTTTCGAGCTTAAAGAAGTGTTTCGTTGAATCTATACCAAGACGAAAATTAAATATATAAATAAATAAAAGTTACTACTAATTATTTATCTACATAAAGAAAAGGCATCTTGAAATGCATCTTAATTTCTGATTTCTATTTTTATTTACTAAAATAATGCATTTTTTGAGAAGTTTAAATTTTTTTTACTCCTTTGTTTCAACTTCAAACGGCAAAATTTACCATGAATCTATCTGATAGTTATTGAGAAATAAACCATAAAAAAATATAGTTGTTTGGAAATTTAATTTCTTAGGAATGAAAGGGTTAATACATCGCTTAACTTCTGATTGTTTTCAATTTCCTTCACTTTAAACGTCATCAAAATTTTTTAATCTACTTATTTCATCCGAAAAATATGAAATATCCCTAAAAGAAAAAACAAACAGTTCCACCTCGTTTATGATTGATCCAAAGACGAAATCTCTAAAGCAGTGTTCCCCAACCTATTTATCACCGCGGACCTGTCAACGTTTAATAATTTTACCACGGCCCGCTGGGGGGAGGGGCGTTGATTGTTTACATTTTAGATTATTTTAATTTATTAATTTAAATTTAACTGTATTTAAGCATGCCATCACAATAAAATACAGTTGTACCAAAATATAAATATAAGTTTCATATAAGTTTCCTTGCAATGAAGTATATAAGTAAGTGTATATAAGTTTCCTTGCAATGAGACGGTTCCATCTGGGGGGTAATCGGAGACAAACCTTCGGGGGATCACTTTTTTTAAATAAATAAAATTTTAATGGAGCACAGATAATTTTAATTTGGGGTATAAACCTAGGAATTTAAATTCAGTTTCAATGGAATGGGCTGTCCGGTACCACTTGATCCACGGGAACACTGCTCTAAAGGACCATTAATAATCAGCGTGCACTTTCCGTGCGTGTCATTGCAACATGGGGGGTGTATAAATCAGTTAGTCAATGAAATACCTATTACATCTACAGACTGCATGATTTTTTTTATTTATTGACATTTCTGATATAAATAAATTCGACTCTGATTTCGGTAAAGTAAGGTGCCGAGCTCTAAAATCGAGTATAACATTTGTTCTCGTTACTAAAAAAAAAAGATACTGTTTTTAATTCCAAAAAGATGTTGCATTTAACTTATTTCATTTTAAAACAAAAAATAAGTATATAAATAAAGTTATAAACCTTTACTTCTTTTTTGAAATATACCTTTATTTTAATGAACAAAGCTGGTAGATCTAACAGCAAGGTTTTGATATTTTATTAAACATTTCACATTATTTGCATGAAAACAAAGTACGAAATGAACAAATATGTTCAGTATAAAAAATTAATATAAGAAAAGACTCTTCGTTTGGTAATTGTTTACACTCCGTTTGAGAAGACAGAGGAACACTTTAAAGAACGATATCTTGATGAGGTGCTAACCATTGCAGAGAGTTAAGAAAAATCCTCTATTTCGTCGTGGTTTCTAAAATGCTTTTGCCACGCATTTTGTATTCTTCACAACAGTAGACTGAAAGAAAAAGTAAAAGAACAGTTTTTCATATGTATATAAATCATTCTTAATCAAACGAAACATAAGATTCGATTACGTGTTTTTTTACGTTGGATATAATTTAAAGAACAAAACATTCTAACACAAATTTTGAATATATATATATATACATCGATACNTAACGGACATGATCAGTTTTTTCATGGAATAACTAGATATTCTATGAAATAACTGCCTTACATACTTTAACGGTAACATACATACGAATAACAGAGCACGGACGACTCTGTTATCACAGACTCTTTGAGCGAGTTGTTTTTTTCCCTGCCTTTAACAAAATCGGTGTTTTGAAATATACTAAGTGAGGATTGCACAATTTAATTACGTTGCTTATTTTGTGTTAAAACGAATTAACGAATCAACTATATATTTCGAGTTTAATTTTAATACTCTTTTTCTTTCAGTGGGATTTAGTGTGCGACCGGGAGTGGTTGATTTCTGTTTCAAAAACTGTTTACATGGTTGCATTTTTAATTGCAGCAACATTATGTGGTCAGCTATCAGACAAGTAAGTCAACTTACATTTACTATATTATATCCGATCCGTGTAAATATTGTATCCATGTGAACAAATCCATATAATACTGTTGAAGAAAATATGTTTACATATTCTCAGATCAGTACAAATCCGTCTGACTTGATAGTTAGTAAATGAGAAACAACTGTTAAACAAAGTGTGGTTTGTCTGTGATTCTTTTCAAAACATAATTATTTATATTCTTGATATTTTTTCTCTTTCCAAAAAGCACATTTCAGACATTACAAACCACTTTTAGATTGATTTTTCATGGTCTCTTACAAAAAAACAAACAAACTATTACCATGTACAGGGGATTCTATAATCACCTCCCTTAATGTATAATTTTAGAATTCTTGTGAAAAATAAAGTCAAAAAAGCTCATGCATTAAAGGTTGGAAAATAATTTTTAATGAATCATAAACAGAAACGATAAATAATTCTGTGGAATCACTTTAGTGAAGAAGGTAGCATTGAAATATATGTCTCATGATCTTTCCTTAGTAAGGTTTCTTTATGTTTTGATAACATGCTAAATATCAATATAAGGCTTCTTACACATATGTTTTTTTTATTTAATTTCAACAAGCAATTTAAATACATTTATTAAAGGCAATCGTAATGGCAAACTGTGTTTATGATTTGAAAAAATTTTAATTGTACTAGAAGTTTCAGTTTTTTTTTCGATATTCTCTATCTTACAAAGTCAGTTCAATTTTTTGAAAACCAGGCACTTTTCCAGCGTAAGTGTATCAAATCCCTTAAAGTAGTGATGATAGAAAAAACTATTTTCATACATTTGAAAATAATTTCAAATGTAATAAAAAATAAATTTCAATAATTTTTAAGCTCCAAGCAAACCAAATGTGTAGGTCTGTTTTACTCTAACTAAACAATCAAGATTAATACGCTTTAATTATTATATTGGGCCGGGATAGCCTGGTCGGTAGGGCGCTGGACCCATGTCCGAGAGTTCGTGGGTTCGAACCCGGCCGGTCGAAGACTCCCCGTGTAGTTTGTGACTGATGTACGTTAAAATTCTGTCGAATCTCAAAGTCCTCCATGTTCCCATAACAAATCAATACCTCTGGGGATACTGGATTGGAGATCTATCGTTCTCTCTATCGGATGGACAAAACCCACCGGATGCACAAAACCCATCGGATGGACAAATCCCATCGAATGCACAAAACCCATCGGATGCACAAAACCCATCGAATGCACAAAACCTATCGGATGGACAAAACCTATCGGATGGACAAAACCCACCGGATGCACAAAACCCATCGGATGGACAAATCCCATCGGATGCACAAAACCCATCGGATGGACAAATCCCATCGAATGCACAAAACCCACCGGATGGACAGAACCCACCGGATGGACAAAACCCACCGGATGGACAAAACCCATCGGATGCACAAAACCCATCGGATGCACAAAACCCATCGAATGCACAAAACCTATCGGATGGACAAAACCCATCTATCCAGTAAAATCCAGGCTGGTTTTACTCGGTTTTTCAAAAATTGATTTATTTTTTATCCTCTGTTATATTGAAGACTTATTCTGTTGAATTATGTATGTAGTCTAGCCTAAACAAATGAACCTATGGTGAAAAACGGGAGAGTCACCTTGCTGGCTAGATTTGACTGTATGGCCATTGATTCGTATGACAGTGCCTTTAATTCGCTTTCTACGCAAAAAAAAAAAAAATTTCCTTTAAAATTTTTTAAGATTAAAATATAAATAAAAAGTAATCCTATGTCAAAATAAGTTTCAAATGTGTGATGTATTTTGTTTTGTGATGCCAGAAGCAACTTAATAAATATCAACAAATTCAAAAATATCAATAAAAAAATGTGACATAATGTGTGGATGTCCCCTGCCTTTAAACTTATTAAAGCAAATCTAAATATTTTTCCAATCTCGTATTATCTAGTAAGGACTTAACATTTAAGAAAAGAAGTTATTGCTAATTACACACAAAAAGTAATTTTTAATTATTTCTTTATTTAGTTAAATAATGATCGAATAAACTTAAATTGTCTGAGATATAAAAAGACAGTATGGAGCAAAAAAATTAAAAATTTTCAATTTTTATATTTTTGTGATTCCTGTTCTCATTTTATTTAGTATCAAAAAGATGTTATAATGGAAAATAACATCTTTAATATTTAAAATGTTATATATAAATTAAAGCTATATATAATAATAACTTGCTAAATATAAACTACTAAACATTACTCTTCTATACAAATCAACTTTTTTGTTTAAAAATATATTTCACTGCAAAAATTTGATGTGACTGAAGAATTTTGACCAGACTAGAAAGAAACTTTATTATGTGTTTGCATGGATGATCTTCGAAATGACTGAGAAGAAGACATCTACAAATGTTTCGCATGTAAAAACCGTCTAAAAATAACGAAGGAGCTTAAAGGAGACCAGGATCTGGATGAACTCTCATCTAAGCATAGAATATCATGTTTAACACGAAAAAAGGATCATCGGATATCTGAACATTTTGCAAAGTTCCTTACCCACTATGGAAACACTTTACCCTGACAATTTTCTGTTACACATAAAAAAAGAAGGAAAAAAAAAAGCTAGATTTTACGTTTAAGACAAACCACAAAATGGCTGGATGATAATGGTATACTTTAAAATGGCCTGTTTCATCCTCTTATATCAAGCCTGGTCGGTAGGGCACTGGCCCCAAGTCCGAGAGTTCGTGGGTTCGAACCCGAAGTCTCCCCGTGTAGTAAAGTGACTGATGCGCGTTAAATCTGTCGAGTCGCGAAAGTCCTCCTTGTTCCCAAAACAAATCAATACCTCTGGGGATACTGGATTGGAGATCTATCGTTCTCTGATTCAGGTCAAAATTACGATCTGTGGATGAATGAATGGGTCCGCCTTATAAACAGGTGTGAAATATGAAGTGGCGAAGTCGAATTCTTGGCCATAAATGGCGCCACTGAAAAACAAGAATCGCACACTCTGCCTTAAATTTGCTCGGTTTCACCAAGCAGGCTTGCCATTGTGGCAATAGAACCAACCAACAGAGTTTGCGAGAATAATAAAAAATTAACTTGGAAAAAAAAAAGAAAACAGTTAAAGAATTATAGAAAGCTTTGGTAAAAATATGGAACGAAATAACTTTCGAGCTTAAAGAAGTCCTGCGTTGAATCTATATCAAGACAAAAATTAAATATATAAATAAATAAAAATTACTACTAATTTATCTACATAAAGATAAGGCATCTTGAAATGCATCTTAATTTCTGATTTCTGTTTTTATTTACTTAAATAATGCATTTTTTGAAGAGTTTAAATTTTTTTGCTCCTTTGTTTCAACTTCAAATGGCAAAATTTACCATGAATCTATCTGATAGTTATGGAGAAATAAGCCATAAAAAATATAGTTGTTTGGAAATTTAATTTCTTACGAATGAAAGGGGATATGGGACCAATCATTATAACCGATAAGACCAAATACATGCCTGGAACTTGCAAAATTAAATTCTAGTGAATCCTATCTGGAGATTGGCTCCCACAGGTTTCAGACTGTTCAGAATTTTACTTACCTTGGTTCAATAGTTACTCAATAACATAGACAATGAGATTCGGAATCGTCTAATTTGTTCAAATAAAGCTTTTTATGTTTTAAAACGTTTTTTCAAATCCTCTCTCTTATCAAAAAATACAAAACTTTTACTCTATAAAACATTAATTAGGTCAATACTTACCTATGGCTCTGAGACCTGGAACCTAACTCAAGCTAGTGGAAATAAAATTGCCATTTTTGAGAGAAAAGTTTTGAGGGCCATCCTTGGTGGGATAAAAATAAATAATTCCTGGAGAAGACGATATAATACTGAACTGTATAAAATCTACAGAGAACCAGATATTGTGAAATTCATAAAAATAAATCGAATGTACTGGGCAGCTCACATTTTCAGAAGGAATGATGACTCAAATTTAAAGAAAATCCTATCACACAAACCCCTAACGAACAGGAAAAGAGGTAGATCCAGGCTGAGATGGCTGGATTTAGTTGAGACTGATTTCCTTACTTTAAAGGAGAAAAACTGGCGAACAAGTGTTAAAAGTAGAGAAAAGTGGATTCGAATTCAAAGGAAGGCACTGGCCCACCCTGGGCTGCCTAGCCAGATATAATGATGATGAGGAATGAAAGGGTTAATACATCGCTTAACTTCTGATTATTTTCAATTTCCATCACTTTAAACGTCATCAAAATTTTTTAATCCACTTATTTCATCCGAAAAGTATGAAATATCCCTAATAGAAAAAACAAACAGCTCCACCTCTTTTATCGTTGATCCAACGACGAAATCTCGAAGGGACCATTAATAATCAGCTGGTACTTTCCGTGCGTGTCATTGCAACCTGGGGGATGTATAAATCAGCCAGTTAATGAAATACCTATTAAATCTATAGACTGCATGATTTTTTAATTTATTAACATTTTTGAAGTAAATAAATTCGACTCTAATTTCGGTAAAGTGAGGTGCCGAGTTCTAAAATCGTGTGATTTTGGACTTTTAACGTTTGTTCTAGTTACAAATAAAAAAAAGATACTGTTTTTAATTTTAAAAAGATGTTGCATTTAACTTATTTCATTTTAAAACAAAAATAAATATATAAATAAAGTTATAAAACTTAACTTCTTTTTTGAATTATACCTTTACTTTAGTGAACAAAACTGGTAGATCAAACAGCAAGGTTTTGATATTTTATTAAACATTTCACATTATTTGCATGAAAACAAAGTACGAAATGAACAAATATGTTCAGTATAAAAAATTAATATAAGAAAAGACAATTCGTTTGGTAATTGCTTACACTCCATTTGAGAAGACAGGGGAACACCTTAAAGAATGATATCTTGATGAGGTGCAAACCTTTGCAGAGAGTTAAGAAAAATCCTCTATTTCGTTGTGGTTTCTAAAATGCTTTCGCAACGCATTTTGTATTCTTCACAACAGTTAACTAAAAGAAAAAGTAAAAGAACAGTTTTTCATATGTATATAAATCATTCTGAATCAAACGAAACATAAGATTCGATACGTGTTTTTTTACGTTAGATATAATTTAAAGAACAAAACATTCTAACACAAATTTTGAATAGATACCTATATATATTGATACTGGGAGAGCAGGGCGAAAGATAACTAACCAAAGCGAATCACGCCAAAACCTGGAAGGCGAGCAAGAATCCTTTTTACAATGGGGGTAACCCCTTTATGGGAGGGTCAGTTCAACTGCAGGCATTGTGAATGAAAGATCCCCCAACTGTGGAGGGGCAATTGTGAACAGAACGGATGAGTACTAATTTCCCCTCCCCACTGTAATTAGTTTTATGTGTTGCAGAGCCGTTTTTAAGGATGGGCCCAGGGCCCTGAAAAGTCTAAAATCTTATTGTATTAATTGTTTTTTTTTTTTTTTTAATTCTAACCCATTTATTATTTATAACTAAAGAGGGCCCCCAGATTCAACTTTTTTCTTCTTTCTTTAGAGTTTTATTCAGAGCTGGGGCCCTCTGATGCCCATAATATAAATATTTTTTTCTTACATTGTCAGATGCTTTTCAAAATCAATTCGAAGTGTTTACAAATTTAAAATAATTGTTACTCTTCACTTTTGTAACCAGAAGAGCAGTAAAACGCTCTTTCGAGATGAAAATATCCCCACTTTCGTAGAAGTGGGGATATTTTGCGGAGAAGTTCCGAATTGTCAAACAGCCTTCTCACTTTAAACAGTGAGAAAATGTTTTTAACTTCTTTATATTGCCTTAGGCCTCTTTTTTCCTAACTTCGGAAATATCAGATATCCGCAGAAACACCCTTTTGTCTGATTTCTGGTCATAAATTTCTAGTACTGTAAAAAGGGGGAGGGTCTTTGGGTCACTCTGTCTTGAGATTTCCATAGTGCCTTTAAATTGGACCTCGTTCAATTCTAAATTTTCTTTCTTACAAAATTTAGATATTTTTCCTAATTTATTATAAAAGCTTTTTTTTCCCTTTAATCATCCTAAATGTTTCAACCAGCCTAATTGTTTAATTACATAATTATTGAAGTTGATTTTATTTTGTTATTTTTCAAATTAATCGTAAGAGAATCCGTGATCTCTTTCACGTTCGAGGTAAGCAAATGTTTTTATTATATAAAACTTGGTTGTGGTTAGGGAAAACGTGAAAGGTTTGCGCAGTTTTTTAAATATACATTGTGATTTTTTTGTTTATTTATTTAAATGGCGGGCCACTATTCCCACCATTTGGCAGACAGGCTTCTCTTTGGCTGGTCTGTCTGCCAAAACTCTTGATTTGGTCTGTTCTGGATGAAATTGAGATAGCAAATGTAATTTTACTTAATGCTAATTTTACTTAATGCTTTATTTTACTTTATTGTAAAAATGATGTATTTAATACTTTCATGTAATATGCTGCAGTTTTAAATACCTAAAAGATGACAGAAATTGTTAATTCAAAAAACAATTAATACTTTTGAATATGAATTTAAATAACTCCATGCGTTTTGTTTGGCTATCTCATTTTATATTATCGCAGTATTTAGAGCAGACAGTTGCTTGGTGTGGATGATATAAGTGTAAGAAGCATACCAACACAAAAAAAAATCTGTTAATGCCCTCAATATTATATTTTTAAACTTCTCGCAAAAATGTAGTAAAAAATAATTGTCACAAACAAATTAATGTCAAGTAAGAACGAAACAAAAATGATATGAAAATATGCCGAATCACTAGTGAGACAGATGGGATGAAAGACATCGAAACCAATTTGATTGAATAGTAAAACTAGAAGGTGTTTCTAAATTCAGGAAATCATTCAGGCTTCAATTTTTTTTGTCACGAAATTTATCAGAGGCTATTCGTTATATTTCGATATGGGTTATGTTTTTCTTTGATTAAATATTAAACAATAACAAATATTTGTCTTTTAAAACCTTTCACTCCATAATAAAAATAATTATTCTATAATTGTAATTCTAAAACTAATTGCTAATTGATATAAAGCTTCAGTGTGTTCCATTGATATATTAAATGTCTTCTATCGGCGGAACCCCGACATTACGATTAAAGTTTATTAAGGTAATTACGAACATTATAACCTAAAAACAGACAATTTTTAAAATATTTAATTAGAGGAATGTAGATTTTTCATCGTTTTATCATTATCAATCTTAAATAAGGTTTTATATCTGACAGTTAAATTTGCAGTCGTTGTGCTATATCTAGTCTAGTTTTGAATTTATTTTTGGTCTATATACATAAACTGAAAATGAATAAGATAAGCCAAATTATGGTTTACTTCTGAATGAACTGAAGATACTTATTCAAAACTTTAAAAATGGTAATTTGGAAATCATTTTTCACGAATGTCATGTTTCCAAATAACTTAATTTATTAAATTTTTAAAAAAAAGTAAAAAAATATCCGCAAAGCAGGTGTGTACCGTCATTCGGGGATACTTTGTGCAGCGGGGGCTACTTTGTGCGAATTCGAATTTGGCATTTTTCAAGTGCTGCTATTCAGTATTATGTTTATTTCACGTTAAAAATGTGTGGAATTTGAAGATAGAAGTCTCTTCTATTACTACAAACATTTTTTCGAATTTTAAAACAATCTCAGAGTGTGTTTCGTTCATCCAATGTCAACAATTTTCCGAGGACGTCGGATGTCGAAAAGTGTGAGGTGGAAACTTTAGATGTGAAATGCAAAGACGTTGATAAAACAATTGTCGTAAGTGCAAATTTTTTTATTTATACATTAATAAACAATTATATCATGTTATCGTTAAAAAAAAATTAAAATTAATAACAAATAAACGGATAATGAAAAAAAAATGCACTGTGGGGCTACTTTGTGCAAAGTTTCATTCGTTTTCATTCGTCAGACGTTATAAAAAAAATACCTCGAACGAGAAATTACCTTGATTACACTTCAAAAAAGCTGCAACAATGTTTGCAAGCAGTTGCTGGTGGTATGTCGATTGCAGAAGCTTCTCGGAAGTACAAAATCCACAGAAATACTATCTCTAATAAAATTCACAAGAAACACGTGAAACGTGCTGGTAAACTATTATTTTTCTTCTAATGAATTAATCAAACGATTTAACATTGAAAGATATATTTTATAGGACATCAGGTGATTTTGACAGAAACTGAAGTGCAAGTTCTGTCGTGTTCATTCAAGCATGTTATGTTCAAATTTATCAATATTATAAATGTTAATGAATATGTAATAATTATTATTTTTGAAATATCATCCATTTCAATGTTAAAAAATCTATATGGTTTCCTTTTGTTTAAACTCAAATGTTTTGAAATAAACATTCTTTTTAAGAAAAAATTCTTCAAAAGAATGGTTTTTTAACGCTGAAAATCATTTTCAAACTAATATCTTTACATATCTTGTTGTTTTTGTCTTTAAAAATGTCAACAATTAACTTTTTTAACAATTTTATATCAATATTTTACTAAAAACATGATTATTAAACTGAATTCCTATCGCTGCACAAAGTAGCCCCATTTGGGGGCTACTTTGTGCAAGGTATGTTTTGACTTATTATTCGTAAATATTACATACAAATAATACCAATATTGATCAAATTCACTCGTCTGAGTCCAGTTATGAATATAATATCGATAAAATTTACTGAAGTTTGAATTAACATAGTTTTTTTACATGTCAAAGTTCAAAAACTGTGAAATCCTGCACAAATGACGGTATATTTGGGATTGATGATTATGAAATTCAACACAAAACTGTGAGATCGTGGGCTCTATTGCAGCTGATGACAGTTTTTAATTATTATTTCTTAATACTGAAAAAAGTTTTCTTATTTTTTTTAAGTATGCATGTTAAAAACTAATAATTTAACACTTATTTGAAAAACTAGAAGGCTCCGCTCTCTAACCCTCGTGCTTTCTTCTGCATTCATTGCAGATTAAGAGGAAAAATGAATTATTTCCATTTTTTTTCTACGAAAATTACGATTGAATTACCATTTACAGTTTGATGACAAAATTTCGGAAAATCAATAAAATTGGTACCTGCCACAGAGTTATTACTCAATGAAGATGGACTCGAGGGATAGCGCATTTTCCTCCGAATGAGGTGCACCGAGTTCGAATACCAATGATGGATGGTCGATATGAATTACACACCCGGTTTTTACCGACCACAGTGCTGACGTGAAATATCCACAGTGGTAGGCGGATCATGGGTTAAAGTCCCTTTGCCTGACAGCAAAAGGAGTCTAACCTATGATGATCCTTACTTTCCTTACTTCCATCCTTGGACATTCCACAAGGACCTTGATTTTTAAATACTATTCGGTAGGATTTTGCTTTTTATATCGTTTTTTTTTTGTATTAATAACTTTAGTATAAATAACATTTATTTATTATTAATTATTTTATAACCGTCGTTTAACAGACGAACCAATTTTGAATTTACGATTACAAATATTCAATTCCACATCCTTGTAATTTTCAATTCAATGCAGAAGACAAGGGAACTCTTGGATCAAATATCGGGAAATTAGACTTTTTGACAGAACTAACTTGCATTTGCGTTACATGGAGAGGAAAACAACGAATGCTTATCACGGTAATTTTCAATTCAATGCAGGAGACAAGGGCACTTTTGGATCAAATATGGGGAAATTAGACTTTTCTATAGAACTAACCAGCATTTGCGTTACATGGAGAGGAAAACAATTAATGCTTGTCACGGTTAGCCTAATGAAAAGGGGTCGCTAACGCATGATCCGTCAACCACGCAGGATATTTTTTGGTCAGCACGAGTGGTCGGTGCTAGCCAGGTATGGTATAGACCAGTCACAGCAGGGACTCGGGTCCGGACCATCTTATTGGGAGGCGAGAGCTCTATCCCCTGAGTTATCATTATTAATTATTACAATAAGAATTAAATTTACATTCGAATATTTTTATTTCTCAATACTTTGTTCAAGTAGTCATTAAGCATTTTTTTTTTCGGTTCTTGACTATTTCGAACGATTTTTATTTTAACAATTTTTTATATTTATTTACTTTTATATATTTTCATTTATAAAATAAAAACTTTTTTTATGTTTGTAGCAGTGCTTTGAAATATATCTAGAGAATAGTTATTGTAAAATGTCGAATAAATTATTATAGAACAATTATTTATCCAGAAATGACGAGTTAGTAATTAAAAGGTTTGTCTTCCTACTTATTCATGAGCAATATAAAGTTCAATCGTTTCCTAAAAAAAGTATTAATATGAAAAGTCAATATTTATTACAAATGATATATTTTTATATACAATTAGAATGAATAGTAATGGGTCAGAAATATGTGGCAGTAACTAAACTTAGCATCGACAAAACTTCGCGTTGATAATATTTCAAGATCAAAATTTTCCATTCCATTTTTTAAAAATATATTGAAAAATGCTTCATATTAATTTTAGAAAACTTAATGTGTTTTAAATCTTTAATTTATGTTTCATTTACTTATCAGGCTTTAAATAATAATTAATAATCTTATAATTAAGTAATAATTATAATTTTCTTTTACACGCAAATTAATATAAATGATCAAATAATAAAAA
The DNA here is from genome assembly GCF_043381705.1 of Parasteatoda tepidariorum. NCBI lineage: Eukaryota > Metazoa > Arthropoda > Arachnida > Araneae > Theridiidae > Parasteatoda > Parasteatoda tepidariorum. The sequence continues at coordinate 23,568,444 of NC_092213.1, forward strand.
TGTTCTAGAAAGAATTAGAATTGCCACGTTCTAGGTTGGCGAATTAATGGACCTGCGGAGTTTTCCCACTGAGAAATTATAAACCAGCCAAGTTTTGTCCCCGAACCAAAATTAATAGCATTTTATTAAAATTACTTTTATGTATTTCAATATAATAGTCAAGAAAGTTTTTTTAAAAAAAAATATTTTTTTATTAAACATTACACATTGTGTAAAACTAAGGACAGAAAAGGGCTAGGTATCAATAATTATAATATAGCTAGATACAATACTTATTTATTTTATTTATCTATAATAATAATTATAAGATAACTCTTACAGAAATATTCCAAAGAAAATTGAAAAAATAAACTCAAAAACTTTATAAAATAAATAACTTTATGAGTAACTTTCAACCTATGCAAATAAATTTAGTTTTGAAATTAATAAATCAAAATATGCCATATTAGTAATTCGTTAACGAAGATTTATGAATAATTTTAAAACTTTTCTGTGTTTTTTTTTTATCAATAGTTCTATCAAATATAGAATCAGATATGTATTAATATTTATGAGAAGTATTTTAAATAAATATCATAATATTCATTTGCATTATATTTTTTCTGCGCAATTATAAATATTTGTTAAAATAATTTTTATGAGACCAATATCTTTTGAGCAATTAAATTTTTTTCTCAAAATTAACGATATTTTTTGTAATAATTTTTGTTTTTACGCTTTTAATATTAATTTTCGAAATTAGTCATTGGTTTTATGAGAAATTATGTTGTTAGCCAATGCCAGTAGCCTGCTTGAGAAACGTAGCGAATTGAAGGCACAGGATGCGTCTTTTGTTTTTCAGTGGTCCATCTATGGCCAAAAATACGATTTCGGCCACACACGTTACAGCCCATTTTATAGGGAGGACCCATTCATTCATCCCCATATCGTTACTTTGACCTGAACCAGAGGCTGATGAAACTCCAATTCAGAACCCTAGAGGTATTGTATTATCAATGAAACTTGGAGGACTTTGTGACCCGGGAAGATTTAACTTTGCTTCAGTTAATTCACGGTTACAAGGCTTCGAATTTCCAATATAACGAACAGGAGTTCAATGTCTTACCAAACAGGCTATTTCAGCCCTAGGAGAGCTATTTAAAGATCTTTTATTATTTTATTGTTAGAATGTCTATCTTAGCATATCAAATTATTTTATGCATCTTCTATTTACAATTATGACGGTTATGTAAAATGCTAAAAGGTATCTATAAAATAATTCGAAATAAAATATTTAGTTTTTTTAATTCCTAATATGACATATGCATGATAAGTAATGCATACGAAGTTTGTAAAAAATTCATAATACATTCAGGATTTCTCGTATTGACTACCATGAACATATATTTTAGTGAACATATATTTTAGAGATTTTCTTCGGAAAAGTTATTTATTATTAGAAAGTTAAAAGAAAAGTTTATTATTATTAAAATTTATTTAAGTTATTATTAAGAGTATGGTTATAATTTAAAAAAAAAAGTAAAATTTCCATGAATCATATCGTTTTGTTTTTGAAGTGAAAGTGTTTTTTTTTCTCTACTTTTTCATAAATATTTGAATACATATTGTTACTTTATCACTAATTCTCTATATTTATCACACTTTTAAAAAAGTTATTTAGAATCATAATTATCTGTATTTTTTCCTAGTGAGTTTGATATCAATAAATTACCAATTCTTAAATATGAAAAAGTGCAATTGCGAAAACACAAAATAATAAATTGATTTTTGTTTGAGTAATAAATAAGATTAATTTTAGTAGGTTTAAAAAATCTGCATAATTTATAAAAGTATAAAAATTACTATATGGTTATAGAAGCATTAGTTCACCCATTCAGGTGAAAAATATATTTCATCCACCAGGTATTTCAATCTTATATCAAATCACTAACAAGGAGACAAATCGCCATAGGACATCACTTTTATTTAATTTTTTAAAAAAAATGATTGCCCTACAAGGTGTTTCATAATTTACACTCTTAATATATATCAATTATTAATGTTCTTTTCTCGCATAAATTTTTCATTTGAAATGGTTCTATTTTAAAGCATATATTTTGACTGTGATAAAAAAAAAATTACACATCATTTGTATGTACGCTTTGTGGTCATAGCTTCATCACGAGACGATCGGACTAATAGTTTAGATGTTACAAGGGTTTTGCATGCAAAAAAGCAAATTATCTGCAAATTTTTGCTTGTACCAGTTAACGCAATTGTCAGTGCTATCTTAGAAAGGGAGACGTTTTTTCCTAAGTAGTTTTTCACGTTGATTCGAATGAAACTAAACTCGAGTCAACAGAACGAATAATTCAAAAGTTGCAACCGATTTTATGCATAAAACGTACTATTTTTGACATGAACTATATATGTACAATGTACATATTTTACTTTGCTATCTAGGAGCTATCAGGAGGTGCCTTTTTCGAGAAAATTTCTTATACTGAAATAAATTAAATAATATTCGAATCAATATTTTTGAAAGTTATACAAATTTTCTTCATAATAAGTTCAGTTCAAAAATAGTTTATTTCACCACTCCAACTTTTAAAACTTTAAATAGTATATTACACCAACTTTTTAAACTCTTATGATTCGTGTTGGGTCTTCTTCGTTAAAATGAAAATAAATATGTAGGAAACAATACCTCACTTGTCTGTTAACAATGTTAAATACGTAAATAAATGCTAGAATTAATTGTACTTTTTGTTCGAAAAGCTATTATAACTTCACAGCTATTTATCCTATCAACTCGAGTTTTAATAAATCTTGATACGGATTTAATGTTAATTAATGTGACATAGATTATGTGATGTGTTAATATGGATTCAATGTAGCATGAAAATGTGCGACGGAAAATGTTCAAACAGTCTCTACAAATAACTAACAAGTTCAAATAGCTCCTAGATAGCAAAGTAAAAATTATACATAAATACATGCCAAAAGTAGTACTTTCTTTACACAAAAGCACGTTTAGCTTATTAACATGAGTATACTCTTATTTGATTCAACGTAAAATTTTACTTGTTTTCTAGTTTAGACAGTAATTCATCAGTTGTGTAAATAAGTACAGGTTCAAATTTGTACTCTTTGTACACAAACCCTTTATAACTCATATAATCGTGCATAACCTACTTGAAATTCATCTCATTTAATTTAACGTCGAGAATCACATCGTAAACAATGCCTCATCTGCCTGTCAAGAAGCAATTCAATTCTCCCCTTCAAAGCACCCTCATTTTCCCCCCAAAAGGGAGGAAGAATGCAGAGGAAAGTAGAAGAGGTTTCAGTTACAATTTAAAATATCGTAATTCAAGTTTTTTTTATGAAAGAAATCTTGAGAATTAATTTTTTTTGCGGTCAAAAATCCAATTTTACTGGACTTACTTATAACAATAGAATTTTATAACCTGCATTTTCAGCTAAATAATTTAATGTCTGAATGTTTAAAAATATGAAATGCTTCAAAGAATATCTTTTCTTGCACACAGTTCGAGTTAAAAGAAATTTTGAACGTACAAAACCGTTTTAGTTAGTTTTAACATTAAATAAGTAAATTTTTGATAAAAATCGATAAACTGATCTGATTGTGCAGTTTTCAGAGAGCTGACCTCACATTAAAAAGGTCCTGGCTTTGAATCCTGGACAAGGCATGGAGGTTCTTTCATTCTCTGTATTATCCGTTCTTACGAGTGGGAGCAACATTGACCCACCTAATATGGTGCTCCTGAAAGAGTGGTCAACAAATCTGCCCTACTGATACCTGAATGACGCGTGTCAATCGGGTGAGCATTGAAAAAAATTGATAAATTTGCCAATACACATAACTAAAATACCTATCCAAACATAGTTTTTCTTGCTCCAAACCTTTTCTTGAAGGTATGATTCTATTGAAGGGGAGTGTATCATTACAAAAAAAAAAGAAAGAAAAAGTTAAGAACAAAAATCAACAAGAAAATTGTAATCAAAGAATTGAACCAAAAATACATGATGGCGCCTTTTAAATCAATTTACAAAACAAAGAAGTTGAAATCTAAAATCATGGAAGATTTGTGACTTAAAATCTGGGTCTGAAATCCTATATGATTCATTTGTATGTTGGGTCTAACATCTTGGAGGAATCATGGATTTAGTGGGATACAGGATCTAAGTCTTGAATAAATCATGGATTTAGTTAGATGCATCTAAATGGACGTTCGTTCTGAAAGCGTAATGATTCATTTTTTTAGACGGTTGCTTCTTGGATCTAATTGATTGTTTTGTCTAAAGGCATGGCTGATACATGTATTTAGCTTAATGTAATTTCATACTTACTCCATCGTCTTCTGTCTCTTCACCTTCACATTCGTAACCTTGAAGACAAGGACAAGTCGTATAGTAAATATCCTTCTCTTCGTCATACCTTGATAAAGCTATACAACCCTTGCCTGTAAAAATTCACATTTGAACTCATTAAACAATATTTATCATCTACACAGTATTGAAAGTTCTAGAGGAACTCCTCCATGTCAAAAATCCTATAATTTAAATATAAATATCGTGGCAATGCTAAAAATATTTCTGTTATTTGTAAATTAGTGGTTTCTACACCACAGTACTTCAGATGTACAATTTTCCAGTTTTGTTTTGTTCAAAGTAAACTTTTCACGGGATGTGGGTTCAATGCGCACAACGAGCACCTGTGGCCTCTAGACAATGGACACGGAAACCGACCACAATCCCCACAGCAACGCTGAGGCATTGTTGCGGGCAATTTAATCATGCCATTCATCTCACCTCCTCAACTGGACTCTCATAATTATCCGGTTTTCTTCAAGAGGTACTTCGAAAATTTTTGACGGTGTCTCCATCTCCACTTATGTTCGGCGAGGAGTATGGCTTTAACCTTGTGGACGTGGTCATTCTATTGCTTGGCCTCAGAGCTCACCTGATTTATCTCCTTGTATTTTTTTCCTGGGGGTGTCATGAAAAGCATTGTGAACGACCCTCCCGTAAATTCTGAAATGGGCCTGGTAACTCGAATCTCCATCGCTGCTGCTACGATCAGTGAAGTACCCGGTATCTCCAAAAATATTCGCCAATGCAAGTCGCGTGGGTGTCGTTCGTGCATCTTAGCCAAAAGGCGCAATTTCGAACACCTCCTGTGATACTTGTACGTCATACATAGTACTCTTTTGTTGCGCAATATAGCGCAAGGGTGATGTTTCCACCCTTGCTTCAACCCCTTCCTTCTCGCTCCCGTGAAAATGTCGGGGTGAGGTTTCGCCCTCTATTTCTCGCTTTCGTGTAATTTCCGGGCTGGAGTGTTCAGTAGTAATGCGCCGATAAGAATAAAACTAATTCATTTCTTTTGCCAGGAAAACATTTTATTTCTCATTTTACTCACCAGATGGCAATACCAGGATATATATGAGGTAATTGTAGATAGTTAGTTTATTTTAAACTAGATGTCAGCACTAATCAAATAGCACTAATAAAAAAATAGGCACTTTTATGATCGTTTTCTTGAAAATTAACCGATCGTTAAGGGGTTAATATGTAGTGATGACTCATAACAATGTTCTCTAACTCTTCTCCAAGCTTCTACACGGCATTCTGGGACACGTATTTTAATTAACCTTATTTCATGGTTCAGATTATGATAAATTTATTCATGATTTGTTTATATATTACATGGGACGACTTAAATTTTTAGAAATGGGGGCAAAATGAGGAAAACATGATTGATAAAAAAGTGGCATAAAGAATATAAACTAATAAATACTCTACTAAAAAGTTAAATAAAAATTAAAATAAATTGAGCATTTGTGAACCTGCTCTAAATCTTTTTAAGCAAATTGGACGCTGAAAGAACTCATTATGAACACAACATTCATCTGCTTCACAGTCAGACTGCTTACTGCATTTTTTTGACGCTAATGTCTGAAAATAAACAAAAAATTATTTGAAATATTAAATTAAAAATATAATTTTTTTTATTTAGCTGTACTTAGCTTTTAGACTAGGATGTTTTTTGAAAAAATTATATGCTATTTGATTTAATTTAAGAATTTTGGGGCATATTTCTACATTATAAGTATCGTTCTGCTATATAGGCCAAAATTAACAGCCACTATCGGCAGCAGGGCGATTAAACATAACAGAGAACGATTGAGAAGTTATTGTCTGTGAGTCGCCACTCGATTGCCAATTTTTCTCCAAAATTTGCAACACATTTGCATTTTATTACTACTACTCATGATATGTTTAGAAATATATTAGTAATATTTGGAAAATTATTTTATTTTATACTTATTTCTTAAAATATTTCTTCATATTCCAAATACACTTCGCAATGTTTATTTCATTTCAAGAGATGATTCAGAAGAAATTCATTACGCTATTAATATCAATATATTTTTAATTATTTAAAAATTTCAACTTTTGTAGAAATCACCACATGTTTTAAAAAGTGGCTACAGTTAAATATGCTTAAGAAATTACTTACGAATGCCAAACAGCAAAGAAATGCAAGAATAATTAAAAACCGCATGTTGTTTTTCTCCTTGTTCCTGTTAATAATAACAAAGCGTTTGAGATTGGTATTTTGCAAATTGTTTTATCCTTTTATTCTCTGAATTTTAACACCTGTGCGGTATAGATAAACAGTTATCTATATTAAAATGTTACTTAATTGTATATTCATTTTAAATAGATTTGGCATTTATATTTTTCTTCAAAGAATGAATAAATAACATAGGTCATTTTTCTGGTGTCATAACAAGTATCATATCTGTATTTATTTTTTTTTTCTCATTTCCCTTTCTTTTGTATATTTTTTGAAGAATATAAGGGAATTAGTTAAGCAGAATTAAAAGCATTTAGCCTTGAAATAAGTTTAAAAAATATCTTAAAAGTATAAGTCACAATCAGGGAGATTAATGTGATTTGTGATAAAACTCAGAATCAAGGATAAAAGTTACAAAATTTTACGTATAAAATTTTAGAAACAAAAAGGGTTTGGGCCGAAAAAAATTTAATGTAATAATTTGAAATTCGAGCTTCATAAAACCAATTTTTCTTAGCAATAGCTGCTATAAGTTCTAAAAATCTAATTTTTCTACAGAGCTTGGCCAACAAAACATGCAAAAAATAATAATAATAATAATATGCCAATAATTTATAATGATTACTAAGAAATAAAATTTTACGCCTTATTTTAGAACTAACTTTACATCATAAAATAATAAAGAGTAGCCTATTACTTCATAATAACTCTGTTATACAGATTGAATTTTTATTTAAGGAAAAAAGCTTTAATTTATCCAAAATTTTTCCAGTTACGGAAATTTCTCCAAAATTCGCAAGTTGTAATAATATAATATTGATGGAAAAAAAATATACATAAATAGAATCCAAAAATTCTGCGAAAACCCATAGTGAGTGTCAAAATGCAATTACTCAAACAAGCAATTCGTTATTCACATGTCATTATAATCCCTGTTAGTTTGAAGAAAAAAAGAATATTGGCCTAATAGTCAGTTGATATTGTTAGTTTAATGTTTTCCGTTACAATAGAAAATAGTGATCTTTCCAGCTATGTGCATTGAACGAGAACATTTTTTAGATTTATTCACGTGATTCTGAAATCATGTTTTTATTCTACACGTACGTAAGATTCTGAAATCATGTTTTTATTCTACACGAACGTACGATTCTGAAATCATGTTTTTATTCTGCACGTGCGAACGATTCTGAAATCAAGTTTCTATTCTACACGTACGTACGACTCTGAAATCATGCATTTCAGTGACGTACAGTAGTTTTCTACCGTCATTTTATTTTTGTATATTTAAATCCTTCCCTCTAAAATATAAACATAAAAAATGAACTCGTATTGGAAAAATTAATTGGGACGACAGTTCATGGGATATTTATTTTTCTAACATAATTTTTTTGAAGAACATTTCATAATATTTCCGTTTATTACATGTATATTTCTGTTGCAATAAGTTTTACTAAGGATTTTGTTCAGTTTTCCACCATTCTTTAATAGTTTCCTTTACTATGACGACCGTCCGATATCAATCACAGAATGATGCTTTGTAACGACAGCTCATACCAGCAATTAACGACCTGTTTTTTGTTAATATTTTTTTTAAAATAATATTTTGCTATTTCTTAGTATAGAGAAACAAATAAATTTTTTCGACCTCATATAAACAGACACTGGCACAACAACAAAAAACAGTGTTTTTATAAGAATGAATTTAAAGCGCTTAAATCGTTAAAAAAAATACCAAAACGAACTACTTCACACTTTTGTAGTTGAGAAATTTTGCTTTTCTGTTTAGCATAAAGAAACAAAACACTTTAATGCAGTTTTTATAACTTTAATGCAGATAAAAAGAATAAAATTTTGCTAATTTTTTTATCATGTTAACTTATAACAGAAAAAAGACATTGATTTATTTTTTTCATATTTTTCCCAACATTCAGTTGACTTTGTGATTAAGAGCTGTTGAAATACTAAATTTTGAGTGGTATGTTTTAAAACAAAATTGTCTTTTTGGCCCATGCTAATGTCTAGTCATCTTTTAAGCGAACATTTTTCTAGGTTTTGTGTGTTTTTCAGGTTTTTTTCTCTAATAATATTTAAAAATCGTAGTTATGAAAATATTTATTTTTTATTTATTCTTCATGCTTAGAACAAATCTCATGTTTAAAATTAAGAAAATTTTAAGATTTCGATTGATTATCTTTACATTTATTGGAATAGAACTTTATAAAATTTGGTTTGAACAGATGTTCACACTTAACGATCAAAAAGAATTTCAAATTCAATTACCATCCGGTAATTATAATGATTAATTATAATTATGCAATAAATTACAATTCAATTTGTTACAAATAGGACACCAATAATTGTGTTAAAATAGTAAAATGATTTTCGCCATTATATACACGATACTTGACCCAGTAAAGGGCTTATAGGTCGGCATTGGTCCATTAAGGGTCAATATAATGTAAAGAATAATAATCACTATTCAATAGTTATAATACTCGTTCATGACCATGCATAACACTCGTCGAAGTCAAAAGGTATAAAATAATGCTTATAAGAGCGAAGAATAGAAGAGTTATAGCAAAGAGTTTATGCTTGGCAGATATTTATCCCCCTTTCATACTGGAAATTATTTTGTTTAGATGTTTGTAAACATGGAGGATTGTGAGACCATTGTAGATTGTAGACTGCCCAAACCATCAGCTACCCTAATGGTCAATTTCTTAGACATTAGAATGCGAATAACGGGTTCCAGTTTCTAGTTCACGCTTTTATACTGAAGAGAAACAGGAAACTGTTCTCAAAGAAACTGAGATACAATGTATGAGAAATCGCCTACTGCGGCAATGGAAGTCTAATGATCTGGGCAGATCCTTTTGGAAGGCTGCATTGTGATTAATGTGGGGTATAGGGGTGAGATTTCGGAGAGCTGCGTTTGTTTTTTCAAGCGTACAACAGGACCTCTACTGCATTGAACTCCTTTGGTCAATGATTTTTTAGAAAGTGGAGCCAAACAGTTCTCCAGACTTCAAACTCATACAGGATGTCTGGAGTATTCTGATGAACGCAATTCTATTCGCAACCGTCCGGCGCCTATTCAGAGACTAGAAGTACTTACATTCAATTTCCACAGGATCTCATAAACAAATAACACTGGGGAATAATTTCTTTTTCTGTTAAATGAAATTTTTGATGGGACCTTATATATATTTTTTGTCTTTGACTTCAAATCTGCAATCAGTTTCTCCCCAAGCTATAATTTTTATACGATTTAGTAACATACTAAGAGTCTCCACTTCTCTGTTACATATTGAATGATAGGAAAAAGGCGAAATTACTTTTCAGTTTATGACGCGAAACGTCATATGGTCATATGGTTTTTGTCCTAAATGATACTTTCAAAGGGACAGATAAGTGTATATAAACGTTCAAGTTCCTTATAAATTCGTACATTTAGACAAAAAATAAACTAAACTAAAAATATCATTTTGAAAATATCTAGCTTTTGAAGCAAACCTGGTTTCAGATTTGAAATCTCCACGCCTGATAAGATCAACTACTTGTATAAAAAAAAATTTGTTCCCCGGTATAATCGAGCAAAAATTTCCTAATTTTAAGCACCAGTAGTGCATATTCAGATTAAATGAGTGTTTTAATCTATATCCCTAATGTTTTTGATAGCAAAAACGATATTCTTCTTATTTTCATATTAGTCTGAACTAACGAGAAGACTTGTTGAGAAGGCAAAAATGGGAGTACAAGCCATTTGGACAAAAGTAACATCCATCTCAAGGAGTTTTTCGAGTATTTTTGAAACTCATCTTGTTACAGTCGCGAATATAATTGGTGTGGTTCTTGCCTTTGGATCGGAGTATCTCATAGAAGAGAATGACCTTTTTTCCTGTCCCTGCATTAAAGAATTAGCATATACTTCGGTCTCTCTTTGATCTTTGGAGGTTTTGCACTTTTTTGGTTGCTGGGTAATATACTTTTTTGATAAAAATCGATAAACTGATCTCATAAGCCGGAATTTTACTCTTTGGTTTCATTCTCTTATTGATTTTTAGAATGCATGCAATCAAGATATTATTATCTCTATATTTTATAACCGTCGTTGAAAAGCCGACCCAATATTCGGGTTTGCGACTGCTGATGTTCAACTACTTAGCCTTTTGATTTTGAGCCCAATTCAGAAGACAAGGGAACTCCTGGATCAAGTATTTGGAGGAATTTGCCTTCGTGAAGGACTTTTGATGGAACTAACCCGTATTTGTGTCACATGGGCAGGAAAACCACGAAATCGTCCCGAGGTTTGTATGATGGCATATGGGCTCTCACCACAGTCTCAAACTTGGCTCAATATGTGTCCTACATGAACATGCACCAAGGGACCAATGCTTTGATGTTTAGATTTTTTAATTATCGTTCTTATATAGGGCCAATATCGGCCCTCATGGGATCTACATTGGCAGATTAATGAATATAAAATATGTGGTGAATTTGGCAGTTCCATATAGTACCGATATTGGTAGTAAAGTAACTATAAAATGTCGGGTGAATGGGACAATTCTATATATGGGTTATATTGGATACCCTTATTGAGCCAAGGTTCATGGCTATTGGTCCAATGAGTGCCCAAGTTGTTTTGCGGCTAGGGTTAATTTGATTAAAAACTAAAGTTATTGGGATTAATAAAAGTTTCTTAAATTTACCCAAATTCCAATGCTCAGTTTTGATTTTTTTTTTCACGTGTTGGATTGAGCTATTCCTAGGATGTAATCATTGTTGCCACTGCACATGGAGAATAAGGAAAACCTAGAAAATACAAAGAATTTAACAATTACCTAAGATAACAGGGGAAATGCCGGGAATTTTGAGTCTTTCTTCATAAACTGGGAAAAATTACACGGAATTTTGTTTCGTATTTTCGTCTTTTAAAAAATGATTACCACTCAAAATACAATCTATGGGATATTGTAGGCTGACATTTAAGTTGTATTAAACTACTTTATTTTCTATGGTATTATATGTTATAAGTATGTTCAGCTTAAGTTTTTTCCTAAGTTTGTCCAGCAATTAGAACTAGTATAGTTCACCCAATACAGCGCAGACAAATGCATGGTGATTTAGTTTTCGTCTTAATATAGTGTATAAAGTATGTATAGGGAAAGCACAGGTAATATTGTTTCTACATTTGAGTGGCACCTCTGGCAATGCAAAAACTTTAAGAAAATCGTCTTCACTTGAAGAAGATGCGACCAATTTGGTAAACAGAAACATATTTTTGCTTAAATTTTATGTCTATCCGTAGCATCATAACAACGAAGTTAATATTTTTATACTTAATTAAAGACGGCCATAAATTACACTACCGTAAACCGGGGCGAGTCAACCCATTTTTTCAGTTTGTCAACTTTCAAGTGGTCAAACTTTTGTAAATATTAAAGAAAAAAGGTTTTTAATAAGTGTTTCGGAATCGCTATTTATCCCTCTTTAAAGCTGTGAAATCGATTTTAGAAAATATTAACAGTTACGCTGTTACTGTATATTTTTATAGAACTGCTGACAAATCTCTCGTATGGGGCGAGTCTACCCATTCTACTAAAATGAATGTTAACATTGTAAATAATCAAATTTTACTATTAAATTGTTATTTTAGTTACTATATAGGATATTTATGAAGTAAAATTCATAACTTTATTA